>NC_057812.1:83107488-83115441 GCF_018294505.1 Triticum aestivum
GGGTGGTTGAACAGGACCCCGTGGTGTGGAGGGCTGGATGAACAGTAGACGGTGGAGGGATGCCCGTGGAGGGGTGGTTGAACAGGACCCCATGGTGTGGAGGGCTGGATGAACAGTAGACGGTGGAGGGGTGATTGAACAGTAGCCGGTGGAGTAGCGCGCAGTGGAGGCTGGATGAACAAGAGACCGTGGAGGCTGGATGAACAGGAGCCCGTGGAGGCTGGAGGACGTCGACGGTGGAGATGAACAGTATCCCGTGGAGTCTCGTTTTGCGGTACGCCACACCCCTCCCGATGAACAGGACCCCCGTTTCGACCGTAGCACTCCAACACAAGTTTGTTTCCTCCGTTTTACGGTACGCCACACCCCTCCTGATCAACAGGACCCCCGTTTTGACTGTAGGAGGTCCGTTTCCTCTGTTTTGCAGTACGCCACACCCCTCCCAATCAACAGGACCCCCGTTTCGACCATAGGAGGTCAGTTTCCTCCATTCTGCGGTACGCTAGGCCTCGTTTCCATCGCATGTTCCGTCCAAGCCCTCCCGATGAACACGACCACGCATTCCGTTCCGACCCAAGAACACGATGACGACGTTGTTTCTCCGTTCCGACCCAGCCATGTACACGAGCCCTCGTCGTACATATGCGCGAGTAGGCGTTCGAGACCCCGCCCGTATGTACACATACGTGGCTGTATTTTCTTTCTTGCACCCTGGCTGCTGTATGTACGTGTACATGCTACGTGCGCGCCTCTACTACGACACGTGCGCGCCTCTACATCGACCAGTATGTACGTACATGTTCGCGACCAGAATGACAACGCTACGTACGCTTCGACCAGGTGCGTCCCGACTGTCACGCACTTCCTTGCCTGCGAAGATGTAAGTGGTGGGTCCCAGCAGTCAAGGGGCGGAATACGGTGGTCCGTCCGGTGGGTCCTCGCTGTCAGGTGGAGGAATAATTATTTTGCACGTAATAAGGAGGCACTTCCTTACTGCGGCCGTGGACCCAGCTGTCAGCCTCTCCATGTACAGTCCATGTCCAATGGAAGCCGTTCCTTGACCATGTTGACCACGCCGCGCCAAGAGCACCAGGGCGGTGGACGACGGCGAGGCCTAGGAAGGGGACAACGCGGAGCCGAGGAAGACGCGGCAGTGGATGTCCACGCGTAGAGGAGTACGAGGGTTCACTGGTTCGCTGCGGTGTGAGGCTGCCATCGCCGCAGAATAACAGGGGGTGTGGGAGTGTAGAGGGATGGCCTGGCCAGCGGTGGGAGTAGTAGGGGCGGTGATGCCTCCGCCGCATCGCAGCCGACCACGGGAGGCAGGAGCACGAGGCACAACCGGCACTGGTTTGGGTGGCTGGAGCAAGAAGACCAGAGGTTGAAGAAGCACTATGGCCGTTGGATGGACATCGTACGGTCACTGGAGCTAGAATCGTGCATATTGACTAAGTTGACAAAGCCCTCCGTCCCCATCAACTTACACTACAGGAATCAGCTACTTTGCCGTCTGCCACGGCGGACGGCAAAGGCATGAACGGCGGACGGCAAAGGCATTTGCCGTCAGCCACGAACGGCAAAAGGCTCCGGCAAAGTAGGCTACGGTAAACAGCTACTTTGTCGTCTGCTTCCTGGCGGCTGACGGCAAAGGCCCTTTGCCGTCTGCGGCGGACGGCAAAGAGAGCAGACGGCAATAATTGCGCTGTCAGTCCGTTAAGTGGCTAACGGCAGGCCTTTGCCGTCCGCCGCTGACGGCAAAATTTCTAGTGTCTTTGCCGTCCGCCGTATGATGTCATCTACACGTCACTACATGGCAGGTTCTTTGCCGTCCGCCGCTGATGGCAAAGTCTTTGCCGTCTGCCACTGTAGGCAAACTGACCAAATGGGTCAGCTCCCAGGAAGCACAGCTAGATGCCACGTGTCTTCTTTGCCGTCCGCGGCAGACGGCAAAGAGCCCGTTGCCGTTGGTGGCAGACGGCAAAGAGCCTGCATATTGGCTCTTTTATCTGTTTTTTATTAAATCCAACGATTTTCATCACAAATATATATGACATATATAGATATATTTCAAAAGGCCATTACAGAGCAAACATATAAGATATCCAACACATAACTTCATCATCCAACCATATATATTACATGCATAGTTCCATCATACATAACAAGTTCAACATAGAGGCATCCAACCATATATATTACAACAGTTTCATCCAACGATACATGCATAGTTCAACGATACAAAAGAAACAGAGAAAGGGATAAGGAGCACTCCATCTATGCAAGCTTTCGTCAAGTGAATGAAATCTGCAAAATGAAAAATAAGAAAGTTAGAACAAGAAGAGTAGAACAAGAAGAAGAGTAGAACAAGAAGAAGACTAGAACAAGAAGAGTAGAACAAGAAGAAGACTAGAACAAGAAGAGTATATCATTTATGAGCTAACTTACGTGAAATGGATCATATATGAGCTAACTAAGTTGAAATGGGTCATTTATGAGCTAGCTAAGGTGAAATGGATCATTTATGAGCTAACTTAGTTGAAATGGGTCGTTTATGAGCTAACTAAGGTCAAATGGATCGTTTTTGAGGTAACTAAGGTGAAATGGATCGTTTTTTAGCTAACTTAGGTGAAATGGATCATTTATGAGCTAACTTAGTTGAAATGGATCGTTTTTGAGCTAACTTAGGTGAAATGGATCATTTATGAGCTAATTTAGTTGAAATGGATCTTTTTGAGCTAACTTAGGTGAAATGGATCATTTAAGAGCTAATTTAGGTGAAATGGATCGTTTTTTAGCTAACTTGGTGAAATGGATCGTTTATGAGCTAAATTAGTTGAAATGGATCGTTTATGAGATAACCTAGGTAAGATGGGTCATTTTGGAGTTAACCTAGGTGAAATGGGTCATTTTAAAGCTAACGTAGGTAAAATGGATTATTTAGGAGCTAATCTAGGTAAAATGGGTCATTTTTGAGCTAACTTGGATGAACTGGATCATTTATAAGCTAACCTAGGTAAAATGGGTCATTTTAGAGCTAACTTAGGTAAAATGGATCGTCTATGAGCTAACTAAGCTAATTATGCAATTTTTGACATAAGTAAGCTAAGTACAGATTGTTTTAGAGCTAACTTAGGTAAAATGGATGGTTTTGGAGGTCAGTAAGCTTATTAAGTCATTTTGGAGGAGAAGAAGCTAAGTCTAGGTCATTATGGTAAGCATTGGAGGAAATAAAGCTAAGTCTAGGTCTTTATGCATGTGTTAAGCAAAACACTACATAAACTTACCAAGATCCAAGAGGTGTAGGAGCGGGGCGGCTTGTGTCGGTAGCTGGAGAAGGATCATGCGATGCTTGTCTGGAGTTACAACATGAATAATACCTGACACTACTAATAAAAGACCGACATGAATAATAATATGTGTATCACTTAAGTGTATCATCATCAAGTACAACATAAAAAATGTAATACCTGACACTACTAATAATCTCGATCAGTATCATCAATAAATGCATAATCATCATCATCACTATAATCAATGACGGGCTCATAGGGTTCATTGGCATCAACATGTGCAAGGCCACCTTGACGTAATTGACAGGTCATCCGCAGCAGTAACCTCTTCTTGTTCCGGCTCTTCTTGTTCCTCCTCTGGGGTGATGTCAGATTCATTGTCGCTGTCTACTTCAATGTTTTGGGGTGAAGTATAGCCGTTCTTGAAACGCTTTTTGGAAAGACGTGCCTCTTGAAAGAATTCTCCTTCATATGTGTCTGGGTTAATGTGAGGTTCATAATCCTCTTCCTTTGGGGGAGAAAGTCTAGCACGTGGCGGTACTTCATAAACGACATCCCAACCTTTCAGATTTGGATTAGTTTGGCAGGCCCACGGTAGATAGAATACTTGGGTCGCCTGTTGAGCCATAATATAGACATCAGGAACATCTAAATGAGTGCTTTGGTTGATTTCAACTAGCCCTACATGTTCATGAGTCCTTCTAGTCTCCTTCGGCTGAAACCAATAACATTTGAAGACTGCGACATTCAGTGGGTTTTCACCATAGAACAGAAGTTCATAAATTGCTTCAACTCTCCCATAATACTCGGTACCTCCTTCGCCGATAGCAGATACACAACAATTTGTTGACTTTCGGTCGGCCATAGATAGCTCTTTGCCATAGGTACAAAAGCGATACCCGTTGATGTCGTACTTGTCAAATGAACGGACCTTATAGTCAAAACCATTAGCGACTTGTCTCAATTCAGCGTCCATAGACTCTGAATTAGCCTACAAGTTTAATATGAAAGGATTGTTGCATTATGCACAAATTAGCGAATGAAATGAAATTGTCTAATAGAAATTGCCGTTTGTTTGAACCAAGAGATGAAACCGGGATAGCCACCTCCTTGCTTTGCGAGAAGCTCATACTCTTCGACGGAATCCTTTTGGATCTCCACTCCGTACGAGAATATGGCGACGTATCGACTGTATGACATATCCAGGAATAAGAGTAGCTCAAAGGAAATAGAAGTTGCGAAACAATGTACCGAGAACTTACTCGATGTACGGCCGCACTTCTATCAGGTTGTTGAAGATATACAACGAAATGGTCCGCCATTCTTCGTTATCCAAAGATACTGGATGTGAAACACTAGCTGGTGCGAGATTCCCTTTGAATAGGCTGAGGTTGGATCCACCCTTTTTAGGCTCGTCAGCATTGTACCGAGGCTTCGGATTATGCAAATGACGATTTTTGGATTCGTAGTGCGCTGTTATGAAGTTTGTCGCCTCCTCTGTGATGAATGCCTCAGCCATCGATGCTTCAATTCTACGTTTATTTTTATATTTTTCTTGAAGTGTCTTCTGCATCCTCTCAGTTGGGTAGCACCAACGATTTTGCACGGGCCCCCCAATCTTGCCTCGGTCGGGAGATGCAAAATCAAATGCTGCATTGGATTAAAGAAGCCCAGTGGAAAGATATTCTCTAACTTGCAGATCAACTCCGGCGCCAACTCTTCCATTTCTTCTAGCACGCCAGGCGATAGTTCTTTCACACAAAGAACATGGAAGAAATAGCTGAGTTCTGCCAGTACTAGCCATTCATCCTCAGGGATGAAGCCACGCAACATCACCGGCATTACCCGCCCAATCCATATGTGCCAATCATGACTCTTGAGACCAAATATCTTCAGTTTATCAAGATTCGCTCCCCTCTTTAGATTCGCTGCATACCCATCGGGGAACATCAACTGCTGTTGCACCCACAAGAGAATTTCCCTCATAGTTGGCCTTCCAAGATTGAACCATGCCTTTGGCTTCGTCCGGTTCTGCTTTCCTTTCGGTTCTTTCATGTTTTGTAACGGCCTATCACATAGCACCTCCAGATCGACTCTAGCCTTAGTATTATCCTTTGACTTCCCATCTATGCCGAACAATGTACCAAAAAGTGCCTCGGCGATATTCTTCTCAGTGTGCATCACGTCGATGTTGTGTGGGCAAAGGAGGTCTTTGAAGTAAGGCAGATCCCATAAGCATGTTTTGTGAGTCCACGCGTGCTTAGTATTATACCCCTTGAAGTACCCTGGACGTTGTGGATCTGGCTCGAGAGTGTTTAACTGATCCAGGGTCTGTTGGCCTGTCAATGCAGGTGGTGCAGAGTTTTTGACAACTCTACCCCTGATGAAGTTCTTCTTGTCTTTCCTGAACTTATGGCGAGGATCCAGGAACTGTCTATGCATGTCGAAGCAAGAAAACTTGCGACCGGCCTGAAGCCAACGAAACTCAAGAGCTCCCTTGCATGTGGGGCACGGGAACCTTCCATGCACACACCAGCCAACGAATAGCGCATACGCCGGCAAGTCATGCGTCGAGTACATGTACCAGACACGCATTATGAAGTTCTGTTTGCTAAAGGCGTCGTATGTCTTGAACCCATTATCCCAGGCTTCTTGCAATTCGTCCTTAAGCGGCTGCATGTACACATTCATATTTTTGCCCGGATAGTTGGGTCCTGGAATTATCAACGTCAGGAAAATGTTCTTTCTTTGCATAATCTGTCCGGGGGGGAGATTGAGTGGAAAGACAAATACGGGCCAACAACTGTATTGGGCTGCCGTCATACCAAACACTCTGAACCCACCCGTGCTGATGCCGACTCGAGGATGCCTCAGATCTGCCGCTTTGTCAGCATGTAATTCATCAAACTTTTTCCACGCAACACCATCCGATGTGTGTACCATCATCAGATTCCCATCTGCATCTAGTTCGGTTCTTTTGCCTATTTTGTGCCATGTCATCTATCTGGCCGTCTCTTCGACCATGAAAAGACGTTGAAGTCTTGGTACGATTGGCATATACCAAAGAACACTAATGGGGATTTTGGTATGTGTCTTCTCACCCATACCATTGTCTACCACAATATACCTAGAAGACTTGCAAATGGGACAATAGTTCAAGTACGCATAGTCAAGCCTAAATAAGGCACATCCTTTCTCACAGGCATGTATCTTCTCATAGGGCATCTTCAGTGCACGGAGGATTTTGTCCGACTGGTACAGGTTTGCAGGCATTACATGGCCTTTGGGTAGAAAGCGTCCAAATACTGTCATAATTGCGTCATAGCATTCTCTACCCAAGTTGAACCGAGCCTTCAGAGCCATTACTTGTGAGATGGCATCCAACTGACAAAGCTCAGTGTGCTCGTGGAGCGGACGTTTCGAAGACTCCAACATTTCATTGAAGGCCTTTGCAGATTCCTCCATCTCCTCGTCCGAATCCAGAGCATCATCATAGCCTTGCACCATGTTTTCCATCCCGGTACCATGCTCGTCGGTGCAACGACGATCCACCTCAGCTCGGTCACGTTGGGCAGACTCACCATGAAATGTCCACACCGTATAATCGGGCGTAAAACCACTCTTCTGTAGGTGTTAGCCCATTTCAGCCTCTGTCTTCTTTTCCCAATTGCCGCACCGGAAATAGGGGCACCAGGTTTTCTTTTGGCCATTTGCAAATGCGGCTTGCACAAACCCCTTAGTTTTTGTGAACCATTCAGCGCTCCATTTGTTCTGACCAGTGTGACCGGTATACATCCAAGCACGGTCACTCATCTTGACTTTCAGAGCTACTTGCCACACAACAATTATATATGTAATTCACCATGTATATATTCATCAGTTGATCTACTTTGTCAATTTTATTACGTCCATGCAACCTACACTCTAATAGGTAATGATAGGTCCTAATCCCACCCGTGTATGTGTAGATTGGGTTCATTTTCCCATGCTATGCTCCGGATCCGACGCAAAATTTTGGCAGCACCTCCCCGATGTTCTCCTGATACACGTCTCTGCAATAAACAGAGAGGATGTGTACCCGGAGAACAACAGGGGAGGCACTAATGAAATATATGCGTTGGATCCGGAGCAAAGCATATGGGAAAACGAACCCAATCTACACATACTCGGGCTGTCCATGGATAGCATTGGACAATTCGAAAGAATCAAGGTTATAAATATGCAAATGCATGCATATTTATAACTATGACGCTTTCGAATGGGAGACACATATTGGTTAAGCATACTGATGATTCAAGACACATATATAGCCAGCTATCAAGTTTCATCGGAATAGATCAAATAATTAATGGGGGAGGAGGACTTGTCATTTGTGCTCACCCACGAACGAAGGGGCAGAGCTCGTCAAACGCACGGCGAGGTCATCGAACACCAAACCTCGCAGCGATGAAACAACTGCACATTTAAAACTACACGATCAACACAATTATATATGATGTTTTTCATAACAAAATCGATATATGACCTAACTAATAATTCACAAATATATGACCCCGTCGGCCTCTGGAAGGCCAAAGAACACCTTTTCGGGAGGTGTCGGTGGTCGGGATGTCCTGTCGGTGTCGGGGTGCCGTGTCGGGGTCGGGGTGCTGTTTCGGGGTCG
>NC_057812.1:83116740-83258313 GCF_018294505.1 Triticum aestivum
CCTCGTTAACGTTACGTGGGGCCTCCCTCTTTGCCGTCCGCCACCCTTTGTCGTCCGCCTTCTTGCTCTTTGTCGTCCGCTAGCGAACGGCAAAGAGGGGGCCCGTTAGGTTTTTTTTGCAGCTCGTTAGTGGGACCCCTCCCTCTTTGCCGTCCGCTAGCCGACGGCAAAGAATCTTTGCCGTCTGCTAGCAGACGGCAAAGAACTGGCTAATGGCAAACTTGGTCTTTGCCATCAGCCAGTTCTTTGCCGTCTGCTTTTTGGAAGCTGATGGCAAAGAGCTTCTTTGTCGTCCGCTAGCGGACGGCAAAGAACTGGCAGATGGCAAACTAGCTGATTCCAGTAGTGTTAGTAGGCCCACAAGTCAGCCTGCCACTATACTGGGTCCTAGCTAACAGGGGGAGTATTCATTTTTTTGTGCGTAATAAGGAGGCACTTCCTTAAGTGCAAAGATATAGCTGGTGGGTCCGAGCTGTCAGCGGCGGTAACATTTTTTCACAAAATACAGAGGCCCTTTCGGTGGGTCCCTGATGTCAGGTGGAGGAATCATTATTTTGCGCGTAATAAGGAGGCATTTCCTTGCATGCGGTCGTGGACCCAGCTGTCGACCTTTCCACGTATAGTCCACTTCAGATGCATGTCAGTCGTTGACCACGTTGACCAGGCCGCGCCGAGAGCACCAGGGCGGTGGACGACAGCGAGGCCTAGGAAGGGAACGACACGGAGGCAGGGAAGACTCGGCCGTTGTTTTTGTTTCCCACGCGGAGGGGAGTACGACTATACGAGGGTTTACTGGTTCGTCTGCCGTCGCCAGAGAATAACAGCAGGTGTGGGTGAGTAGAGGGATGGCTAGGCCAGCGATGGGAGTATGGTGGGGCGGTGAGGCCTGCGCGGCAGCACAGCCGGCCACGGAGAGGAGGGAGCAGGCAGTCCCGCCGGCGCTTGTTTGAGCGTCTGGAGCAGGAAGAGCAGAGATTGAAGAAGCACGACGGTCGTTGGATGGACATCCAACAGTCATTGCTTGGCCGTCAACCTTTTTTAGGAAAGCCTCAAATCTGTGGAAAATAGCATACAGCCCATCTGCCATTATTTCTAATAATTTTCAGCCCATTTGCTAATTCTTAAGGTTTTTTTTGGAGCCCATATTCTTTTTGTTAGCATTACAGCCCAAATTGTGGCCATGGTTAAAAAATTATACGAAATTTTGCATATTTCGGTGCGGTCCGAACTGTTTTTAATCCCGAAATTTCGACTCACAATCAAACTGATTTTAAAAATAAATGTATATCAATATAAACTCCAACAAATTCTCCATGCATAAAAATTAATGTAATTAAAAATCTTGAAATGAAAAAAAAAGATATTTGAAACTAATTGCAGGTTTGATGTGTTTTAAAAATGTACAGCCCATTTCTCATTACTGATGGGCCATTTTATCGGCCAGCCGAATGAAAGCTCTCCTTGTCTTGAAGGATTTGCAGCCCAACACGCCCGACAAAGCGACTTACTTGGCAAATCACAAAAAAAACAGGGCTGTGGCCGTGGACCCAGCTGTCAACCTCTCCACGTACAGTACTCTTCCGATGGAAGTCGTTCCTTGACCACGTTGACCACGCCGCGCGGAGAGCACCCCGGCGGTGGATGACGGCGAGGCCTAGGAAGGGGACGACGCGGAGCCGGGGAAGACGGGGCAGTGGAAGCCCGCGCGGAGAGGAGTACGAGGGTTCACTGGTTCGGCTGCGGTGTGAGGCTGCCGTCGCCGCAGGGCCTGGCCAGCGGTGGGAATAGTAGGGGTAGTGAGGCCTCCGCGGCAGCACAGCCGGCCATGGGAGGCAGGAGCATGCGGCATGACCGATGCTGCTTTGGGCGGCTGGAGCAAGAAGACCAGAGGTTGAAGAAGCACTACGGCCGTTGGATGGACATCGTACGGTCACTGGAGCTAGAATCGTTCATATTGAGTAAGTTGACAAAGCCCTCCGTCCCCGTCAACTTTGTTGGCCCACAAGTCATCCTCCCACTATGGTGGGTCCCAGCTAGCAGGGGGTATTCATTTTTTTGTGCGTAATAAGGAGGAACTTCCTTGCGTGCGAAGATATAGCTGGTGGGTCCCAGTTGTCAGGTCCTCGCAAAAAAAGGGAAAGAAAACCAAAGACTTGGGAAGGCGTACAGAACCAGCTAGTGTACCAGTAAAGAGACGTTGCCGAGTTTTAGAAAAAAGAAAGACGTGCTCCTATAGCTGGTTCGAATCCAAACCTAGACTATGACTATATATGGTGCTATGCTACTCTGCAAGTAATGAACCTAACATATCCAACATTCGCTTCTCCTCTTCTCTACTTACTCTGCCTAGCATCAGAAGCTCTGGCCGCAGCAACCATGTCCGCTGGCTGCTCGTCCACCTGCTCTTCAGCAGGCAACAACCAGATATGCACCAAGTCGCAACCCGTACCATCGCCTGTGGGTCTCATCACACCCTCGCTGGCACGCGCACCGCAGCCGATTGCTCATTGCAACCCGCTGCCGTTGGTGTGGTGCCACTGCTGCAAATCACGCAGAGTCATCCGTCGCGTCTCAACCACAATCCGCAACCCTGGCCGAGTCTTCTACAAATGCCCGAATCATGGGGTAATAATATGTTTAAGTGTTGTTCTGATGCTTTCAGTTGCTGCTTTTTTAATAGTTTGGTTGATGATCTACCAATTTGATTCGTGCAGAAAAGGGAAGATTTGTGTGATTTGTATTTCTGGGAAGTTGCTGATGTGGGGGAATGCAACTACGCTGATTATTTGGTTAGCCAAGGAATTCCAAGACCAGCAGGTTGGGGTGTTGGACAAGTAACTGAAGGAATGGCAAAAGAGGAAGATGCAGAGCAGAAGGTTAAAGATGCAGTTCCTCTGATCATGGCCAAGCAATAGCTGTTGAACGGCCTTGACAGCAATGAGGAGATGAAAGAGCTTGTGAAGATAATGGGCAAAATCGATGTGCTTTGTAGGATGATTGTCTCTTTATTTGCAGTGTATGTAGCACTCGTGATGTATTCAGTGGCTACGACATGAGCACTTTGTTGAAACTAGTAATGAATGAAACCTGTGTAGCAGGATGGGCGTAGTGTTTTGAACATCTAATGATTTCTATTAACGGAAATCATGGGGTGTCCCCTTTTGCTCATATAAATAAATAAATAAATAAATAGCAGAGGCCCTGTCGGGTCAGCTTTGTTCTCATTCGAAGACGTCGAGCAAATTGCAGTCCAACAGCAAACTATGTCATCAAATTCAAGTTTCACAGCCAAATATGAGTACAACTAAACAACAATGTCATCATGTTTTAGTTCTCATATAATCACCAAACACAAATCAGCATACATAACAAGTGATGTTCTCACAGCAAAATACTAAACAACATGTTCATCAGGTTTCAATTGTCATAGCAAACACAATTTCACATAGTAGATAAAAAACATCTTCTGACAGGCAAATAAGACAAAAGCAATGTAATCATCATCCGCAGCAGCAGCGTCAACATCTTCGCCATGTGTATCAGTCTGAATCGTAATTCCCCACGGTGTCATCTTCTTCTTCGTCCTCAACGTCCTCGAACGTTGGCTTCTTCTTGATCAACTCTTGTATGTCCATAGCACGACAGGCAATCTTTTCGCCTGTGTCATTGACGTGATGGTTCTCAAAGATATTAGGAACATCTGTGTTATCTTGTACATCAGGAGCAGTGTAAGCATCATCTTGTTGTGCAACTTCATTAAACGAATTCCTCTGCTCAAACCTTTGCAATACTCTCCAGTCATCGCTACGTGCAAATGTGTCTTCCAAGAAAAATATCTGTGTTGCTTGATTTGCCAAAATAAAAGGCTCGTTGGTCTGGTACGCCGCCTTGACATTGATGGATTTGAAATAATCATCAGCTCTGGGTTTTGTGATCCTGGAAAACAGGTTATACCAACGACAGCACAACAAAACCACACACCGATGATCCTCGAAACTAGAGATATACTGCAACTGAACAATGTCTGTTATGTTAGCATACATTTCAGTTGTCTCTTTGTCATACGTATCCGTGCTCATGATGGCACTGTTTTGTGTCTTCCTGCCTTCGTCTCGTGCAAGGGTGTTGTAGCACACATCTCCAACAACGCAAGATTCATAATGTCTTACCCAAGTATCAGGACCCATTGCTAGTGAGTAAAGGGCATCGTCAACTACCTGCCCATCCTCCCGCATCTTCTTAACCTATGGTTAGAAAATAGACAAGCTGATCATCTTATGTACTCAATATATTAAAAAAACTGACAGTGCACTTCAAAAGCTTACATGGTTCTTGAACCATTTCGCAAATCCTGCCATAACCAGTTTGTCAATGTTTCTTGGATTTTGCGGCAGTAACTCCTCTTTGTAGATGCCGCACAACATAGTGATCGCGTCAAACATCTAAATATATAAGAATGTGTTGCAAGTTTAGTAGATTACGATGTATAAGCTGCAGTACTGCACTTACTTGATATAAGGTAGTATCTCAGGACAGTTATTCAACACATACCAAACCATTTTGTCCAAATCTTTAGGTTTGTCCTCTTGTCGACTCTTCCCTGTAACTCGAACAGAATAATCGAAAACATTGAGCCCAGGATTGTCTTCACCCACCTCTTTGCTAAGCTGATCAGCTGTTTCAATGTATTTTGAGCAGAATGTCAACACTTCTGTAGCAATGTAGGCCTCTGCAATGGAACCCTCGGGTCTAGCTCTGTTCCTAACATAGCCCTTGAAAGTGCCTAGCCGCCTTTCAATAGGGTACATCCAGCCATACTGTACTGGACCTCTAAGTAGTGCCTCATCAGGTAGATGAACAGCCAAATGCACCATCACATCAAAGAAGGCTGGAGAATATATCTTCTCAAGGTCGCATAGGATAGTTGGTATCTTGTCTCTAAGACGCTCCAAAGCATCTATGCTGATATTCCTACTACAGAGTTCCCTGAAGAATTGTCCCAACTCTGCAACTACTCTGTATAAGTCAGGGCAGCCCAATCCTCTAAGGATAACAGGTAAAACCCTTTGAAGTAGGACGTGGCAGTCATGAGTTTTCAACCCTTGTACCTTGTTTCCATCTGCACTGACTCTCCTTTCAGGGTTGGAAGCAAATCCATGTGGGAATCTCACACGTGACAGGACCTCGCAGAATTCTTTTATTTTTACCTTGTCCAAGACGTACACAACTGGTGCCAAATCCCATGGTTTACCTTCATCTTGCACCTGCAAATCCTATCTGATACCCATGTGTGTCAAATCAATCCTAGATTTTAAGGTATCTTTCGTCTTGCATTCAATGTTAAGAAGTGTGCTGATAATGTTGTCACATATATTTTTCTCGATGTGCATCACATCAAGATTATGCCGCAGATCCAAATCTTTCCAATACTCCAAGTCCCACAAAGTGGACCTGCGGGTAAACAATAATCTCTCTTCTACCCTGCCATGCTTCCTTTTCCTGCTACCATTATCAGGATGGTTTCCTGGTGTAATATGCCTGACCTTCTCTAATTCCACTTGCAACTCATCGGCGGTGAGCCTCTTTGGCGCATCATGGGTTTCATGCTTTGCATTGAACACATGTCTTCGGTATTTTCTAGGAAGCAGCTTGTCCTTGGCAAGGAAATGGCGGTGTCCAATGTAACAGATCTTGCTAAGTATTGCGTATGACAGCAGATTGCTGTCACAGCAAACACATGCGTTGTAACCATGTGTCGTTCGCCCTGACATAGTACCCAAAGCCGGATAATCATGGATGCACCAAATTATAACAGCACGCAGAAATAAATCAGCTGGTGGGCTGCTATATAGGTCTCGAGTGAGAACACCCTTCCATAGTTGTTGAAGTTCCTCCACAAGAGGCTCCATGAACAAATCAAAATCCTTTCCAGGACTTTTTGGACCTGGGATGAGGAAGGCCATCATGTAGTTTGATTCTTTGGTGCAAACATTTGGAGGCATGTTGTAAGGGATAACAAGCACTAGCCACATGCTATATGTGGCGCTCTGGTGGCCAAATGGGTTAAATCCATCTGAAGCTAAGCCAAGTCTAATGTTTCTCGGGTCAGCAGCAAACTCTTTGTGTTTATCATTGAAGCTTTTCCACTCACTACCATGAGATGGATGGCTCATTACATTCTGATCTCTGTACTCCTGGTTCCTAGAATGCCACAGTACATCCTCTCTTGTTTCAGGATCATGAAACAACCTCTGCAATCTTGGTGTAATTGGAAAATGCCTCAGAACATTATGAGGAATCCTCTTCATAGCATCACCATCTTTCCATCTTGATGATTTGCATTTCGGGCATTCACTTAAGTTGGCATAATCCTTCCGGAACAGAACACAATTATTCTTACAAACATGGATCATATCATATCCAATTCCAACTGCACGAAGGAAATTCTTCATTTTACTGTAGGTGTGTGGCAGCTCAGACGCATCTGGGAAAGATTCGCGGAAAGCAGCCAACATCGCATCGAATGATTTGTTGGTCATCCGCTCAGATGTCTTCACCTGAAGAAAGGTGACCATAGCTGAGAATACTGACAGCTTATTTCCTGGGGTGACAGCAACGTTGCATTGTTCCAACATGCGGGCCCACCGTTTTTCTTCTGCAGGTGAAAGTTCACGGAATGCACGAGCATTTCGTAGCATTGTTTCAATGTTGGTCAAACTCACTGGCTCCGCCACCACCACCTCCTCCTCCTCTTCCACCTGAGCATCAGGCAGATCAAGATGGTGATCTGCTGCTTCCACGTAGTCAATAACATTGACGTTCACAGCTTCACCATGATGAACCCACCTAGTATATGTGACCGACATCCCATACAAGTGTAGATGATTTTGCACAGTTGACTGGGGTCTTGTAACTGAATTCATACAACTGCTACACGGGCAGAGCACATCTGATTTCGGACCACCGTACTCAGCTCTGATAAAGTTCATGAAGTTTTCAACCCCCTCGACATATGCAGCGGAGAATCTTCGAGCAGAAGTTATCCAAGTCCTGTCCATCTGTTAGACATACAAATTAGTTCTTCTACTAGATATTACAGGAAAAACATATATGCTTTTTTATGAAGTCCAGAAAAAAATACCTAGGTCGATGTCTAAAGCTATGGCAAGATATTTGGACGAGCAGATCTAAGTAACGAAATATATGTAAAGCTAATTCAGCAAACAGATTTGAGTGCCAAATTATGGCAGGCTGTTTCAGCAGTCAATGAGGCCGAGCACACAGCCATCGAACTATCGAAGGCCATCGCAGCAACAAAGATCGAGTATAAAACGGTGTAGAGCTATTTCAGCTAACAGATTGGCTACTAGACCATGGCAATCTACGTCACAATAAATATATGGCAGGATATTTTAGCAACTAATCGGCCTTGGCATGCCATCTCAGCTAAGCAGATTGAGTGCAGAACAGGGCAAGGAAGCTTCTTAAGCAGAGCATATTGACAGTAAACTACTTCGGCAAACAGTGAGATTAACAGCGTCTATCAGCTAACATTCAGCGCTACACCGACATGAACGGGGCCTCAGTCTAGAATGCGCGTACCGTGGGAGAAGCTGACCGCCGTGCGTCTCCACACGAACGTCGCCAGCGGTGGCGGCGCTGACCGCCGTGCGCCTCCACAAGAACGTAGCCAGAGGTGGCGGCGCGGCTAGAGGACGGCAGTCTACGAGAGCGTACTGTGGGAGCGAGAGGATCGCCGAACCGCGGCGCCGACGTATCGGCGCGGCGGGGAGGGCGGCTTTGGCGGAGCGAATGGAGTGGAGGGGGACAGGGGGGAGGGGGGTTTGGGGAATATTATTGGCTAGTTGGCCGAAGGGCGGTTGAATCGGATTTGGGGGAATTTTTGGGTGTGGGGGGAGGATTTTCGCGCGGTGGGCGGGGGGAGTTTGGCGCATGGTCGGTTTCTCCAAGTGCAGTCCCACGTGTCAGTGAAGAGGCAAGCCGAAGCGCGTTCCGTTTGCGTGAGCCGTGTGCAGGACCGAACGTGTGTGGGGTGCAATGCGACCGCGACAGGAGTGCTGTGAGTGTACCGCATTTTTTCCTTTTAAACTAGGTGCTTCGCCCCCTCAAAAAAATATGTTGCTTCGCGCGATCCATCGATACTACTACTAGTAATCCGGTAATCCCGACTAAAACGGCGCGGCCGGGTCTTTTCCCGCGCGATATGCTGGGAGGTTGGCTTAGTTGGGTTTTTTAGGACGAGTAATGCTACACCTACGTAATCCCAGTTACGTAATTAACGTAATGTGAAACGTGTGAGCTGTTGATTGTAGATTGGGGGAGGGAGGGGCCCACCACCATGAAAATCAGGGGAGGAGAGAGAGAGGCAATTTACGTTAACCCTTTCGTAGGTTCCCGTAGATGTAGAAAGATGTGTCCGATCCTGCAATATAGGCCGTCCGATCTATATCTAACGGATAGGAAGGAAACTATGACAATTTACCCGCACTCCTCTCCACATTTGCAGATAAGGCTTTCCCTCGTTCATCCTTTTCTCCCACAAGATCTTGATCTTCCGTGCAACGCACGGGCATCTTGCTAGTACTCCTACAATATGTATATTATTGTGAAAGTTCATATACACCGGCCGAGATTAATGCAAACACGGCAGATTTTCATTACATTTCGAACTTTTATAGGACAAAAAAATAAAAGAAACCCGACCCTAAACCTATTCTACGGCGGCGACCGACGTCCTCCATCTGTGATCTCCATGTACGGGGGCGGGGTTCAAGACCCGTGAAGTGAAGGTGCGGTCTCCGGCGAGGAAAAGTAGAACACGGGAGACGGACCGGCCAGTTGGCACACCATGCCCTGCCGCCTCCCATGCCCTACTCATCCTCGGAGGAGTCCCCGACCTCGGCGGTGCCGGACGTTGGACGGCGGCAAGTAGGACGCGTGGCTGACGGTGCTCCCGTCGTCGGCCGCCAGCGTGGCCACCGCTTGTGCGGCGACTTGAGCGAGGGCGGCGACCTCGAGCTCCATCCCCGAAGACAAGCTCTCCCGCAGAGCGTTCGCGCTTGCGGTCATGGCGGATGTGGTTCCAGGTAGGAGGACGATGCGCTATGGTGTGGAGGTTAGCTGGGCGTTGCCGCTTTAAGTAGCGCATTCCGGTGAGGCCAAGCGTCCGGGTGCGTCATTAAGTCGCCGGAGTTGGTTCCGCGGGCACCGAGCCTCTTAATGACGACATACGAACGGACGGCATGAATGCGGGCAGCTGGCGCCGGCTGGGAACGCACCGCGCGACGGCGCGAGGGACGAGGGTTTTGGTGTGCCAGGGTAGTCAGCTGCGGTCGTGGCAACGTTGGAGATGCCCTTTGCTCACATGCGATCCCCGCATGTCATTGAAAAAGCAAGACGACCCGGCATGGTCTCAGGTCCAGAGGATGCAGTTGGCCGCGCTACACCACTCCGCGGACGCGTCGCGGCGCCCCGTGCATCCTCGACGAGCCGGGTGTTGGGGTGTGTTTGGATTGTGGCCAAAGTGCACCTTGCCAAAATTTTGGTCATGACCAAAAGATTGGTCTTTGTTTGGATGGTTGCCATTTTTTTGGCATGCCAATGAACTCTAGCCAACTCTAGTTCATTTTTCTTGCCAATGTCGGCCAAATCATGGGCAACCAATACCTCAACCAAAATTTTGGTCATGACCCAAAGATTGGTCTTTGTTTGGATGGTTGCCATTTCTTTGGCATGCCAATGAACTCTAGCCAACTCAAGTTCATTTTTCTTGCCAATGTCGGCCAAATCATGGGCAACCAATACCTCAACCAAAATTTTGGCTACCCAATGCTTTGATGGGGCAACCTTGGGCACAAACCAAACATACCGTTGGTCGTGCCACAGCACTAACGCCACCCTCGGCAAACTGAAACCGACCGTGTCTAGCGACGATATGAGCGTGTCGCTCACCGCGGTCGCCGTGTCCAGAGGCGGTGCTGGAGCTGCGCCCCGTTGTTGGCCCCAACGACCCACATGAACGGTTGTCGGTGGCGAGGAGGTCGTGGGCCAGCTCCTCCATTGGACTAGTCTGCGCTACGTCGTCCCGACGGGTGTGCCCCACATGTCTGTTTCCCTGTTTTCCCGGCCATATTCGAGCGTCAGTGCTCCGCGTTGCGCATTAGGCCTTTCACTATGTAGGCCAAGCGAGACAACTTATTGTTTATTTGAGCCGTTCAAGTATAATCATGTGGCGTTTGCTTATTTCTCATTCCTCTCCAACCCTCTTCTCCATCGATCATGTCGCCCTCCAGTCGAGTCCATCCTCCCGCATGCCTCATTTGAACATTCCGCCGAGTATCATTCGCATGTACCCACCCTAGTCCTCTTTCAATAGATCTCCGGACCCCGAGATGAAATCGAGAGGGAACGAGTGGGGGCACGTGATACCTAAGGCGGATTCAAAATTTTGAACCGGTGATCATAGCATCCGCAAATCATATATAAAGGGTATTCAATGTTCGTTTCGTTTTTGAACGTACAATATACTCCCTCCTATCCTTTCTAGTTTACATATAAGTTTTATGTGTAGTCAAAGTATATCTACTTTGATCAAAAAGGTATCAACATTCAACAACGCCCAATCAATATTGTTAGATTCGTACGTACTCCTAGATTTGTACTCGAGATGGTTTCCAATTTGACTATTGACAAGATTAATAGTACATGAGATGTATAATGTGAAAATTATATCATTGGAAACTCCTTTCACATACGAATTTGACCGTATGCTTTGTGTAAGTTGCATGTCATATATTATTACTCTAACATTTGGTCAAAGTTAGCCTCGAAAAACGCATTAGACCCTGTATGCTTTGTGTAAGTTGCATGTCATATATTATTACTCTAACATTTGTGTAAGTTGCATGTCATATATTATTACTCTAACATTTGGTCAAAGTAGTATAGTGGAAGTGGATCCTCTGACGTAGGTATCCCTGCCTTACCCTCCCTTTCGGTCACTTACTGGCGGACCCCATGCTTGCTAGGCCCCGCATGTCAGTTACTCAATGGGTTCGGCCACGTCAGGGGATCCTCATCCGTAGTATACTCCCTCTGTTTTTATTTACTCCGCATAAAACGGAGGGAGTGGTGGTATAATAAATGACGCGGGCGGGGGAGGGGGAGGGACGTCGGTTTGCTCTCAACTGCGGTCCCACAAGCGAGCGAAAACGCAAGACGAAGCGCGTTCCATTCGGTGAGCGACGTGGAGGGTCCAGCGTGCCGGGCTGCAACGCGAACGCGACAAGAGCGATGTACAGTCAAAACCGATTGACCGGTCGTCACCGGAACCACTATTCACACCAGAACCTTCGCTGCTCGGCCTACGCCAGCCACTGCCCTAAAACCACACCAAATCTCCAGCCCATTCCCCCACCTTTCGATCCCCTAGCCCGCATCAAGCGTCCCCTAGTTCGCCGGAAAGCCATGGTGCGCCGCAAGATCACTTACTACAAGATGCTGACGCCGGAGCGCCGCGCAGAAATCGCGGCGGCGGTCGGCGCCACAGACCTCCGTTCCCAAGCTCGCTTTGCGGCGGGCCAATCCCCGAGTTCTCTGGAGCCAAGCTACGAGGAGGAGGAAGCCGATCCAATGTTCATGGCGGAGGTCGCGGCGCAGAAGGCCCCCGATGGGTATGAGACGATGGACGTCGACTTCGTGCCGGCGTCCGAGTCCCCCATGGTGCAGGCGGACCAGCGGTTCAACATGGCGATACTAAAGGAGGACCGGGAGGCAGAGGCTCAACTCGACGCGGAGCGCGCGCATGCCGCTGCCATCGAGGCTCTCCTGCAGGCGGAACCGGATGTCGTGGATGTGAACCGGGCGGCGGAGGCTCAACTTGAGGCGGAGCGCGCGGATGCCGCTGCCATCGAGGCCCTCCTGCAGGCGGAACCGGACGTCCTGGACTTGAACCGGGCGGCAGAGGCTCGACTCGACGCAGAGCGCGCGGATGCCGCTCTCATCGACGCCCTCCTGCAGGCGGAACCGGACGTCCTGGACTTGAACCGGGCGGCGGAGGCTCGACTCGACGCGGAGCGCGCGGATGCCGCTGCCATCGAGGCCCTCCTGCAGGCGGAACCGGACGTCCTCGACTTGAACCGGGCTGTGCTCTCGTCCGTGCAGAGCGCCCGCACGCTCCGCTTGAACGAGTAGCTGGAGGCCGAGGACAACCACGGTGCGGAGACACACGTCGGCAGCGACGGCTGGTTCGCGCCGGCAGCCAAAGACGACGAGGTCGTCTCTTTCCGCGAGCAGTGATAGTTTTTCTTTATGTTGTTGTTTTTATGGATCTTTTGCTGTGTAAAAACATATATTTGTTATGCAAGTCGCCTGACTTGGGTCAGTCTACCATTTCAGGCGGTTGGATGAATATCCTACGTCTCCTAACCCTTCTTTCCTTCTTCCTCACCTCTTCTTCTTCCCCAACAGACCACCGCACGGGCCGTACGGATACTCCCCAACATGCGGTTGGATAAACATACTCTATGAACGAAAATTATGTGTCAGCGATAGGATGGCTGAGTTTGGTGTGTTCACATGCGACAGCACGTGTCAGTGAGGGTGCGTTCCCTTGGTTGGGTTTGCGGCGTGCAGGAGCGACTGTGTGAGGGTGCGGTGCGACCGCGGCGTGCAGGAGCGACCGTGTGAGGGTGCGGTGCGACCGCGATAGCCGTGCGCAAGTGTACCTCCTTCTCATTTTGAAAACTTTAGGCAAGCTTGGCAAAAATGTGTGGCGAAGTTTGGCAATGCAAGGCCTAGACCCAAACAGGATAAGTACGTACGTACTAGGAGTACTAGTGTTAAAAAAGAAAGGCTGGGTTTTCCTTCGCGGGATTTAATCGATACAAATCCTCGTTTCACGTGTCAATTAATGCGTATTTTTTCTCCAAAGACCAAAGAGCTAACCATCTCACTCCTCATCGCTTGATTAATGCAGCGCCATGCAAACCAACCTTCTCACTTCCGCATGCATGCAGGGGATATTAATGTCCTTGGTTGCTAACCCCATCAATTTTGCCTCGATTAGTGTTAGTGGCCCTTTGCAAATTGTAATTTTGATATACTGGCCTTGTGTACAAAAAAATGGAGGTAGTAACTATATTTGACTTCCTTCCCCATTGCGGTGACGTCGACGATATTTTTTTTGGTGGTTTGGCGAAGTGCGTTCGACGGAGAACACCATTGAGGGAGACCACGGTAAGTCGTTCGCAAGTGCCGCCTGCAAGCCGAGACAACCGCCTTATTTGCATCCAGGAAGTCCTTTACTAGTACTACTAGGAGTAACTAATGCGGTGAGATGGCTTCTCGAAGAAGACGATGGAGAAGCGGAGTCAGCGAAGAGTGAAATGATGGTTGCTTCGTCCGTGCTTTTGTGATTTGACGCCTCACTGCTTTGTGATTTGTGATAGAAGGGACAGGGGAGTAGACTCTGTGCTCTATACTGTACTACATGCGTCCAAGCATGGGAGAAAGAGGAGAGACGTTGCATTTTTCTATTCCTTCAATCAATCAATCAGGGAGCTTCGGTTCCATCTTTTTGGCTTTGGCAACACCGTCCACAATGGTTCCCACGATGCCAAAAGCTATTTTCACATTTGGCTACACATTGTGGATGCCCTTAACCGTACCACTTGGTTTTGCTCCTGTGTGCTATCTATACAAATCTCAATTATATTGATCTAAAAAATTATAGAATCGAGATTAGTAAAAAGGAGGTGATTTTGCCGCGCGGATGGCGGGGGAGGTTTCTTATTTGAGCAATGCTACATCCACGTAATGGTTTACGTAAAGTTACGAACTGATGTGATGTGGGACTATTTGATTGGATTAAAGGAGAGGATTAGGCCCACCCCACCTGAAAATCAGGGGGGCATATATAGATTAGATGGAAAGTATACGTAGCAGCTACGTAGCCCTTTGTAAGTCTAGGATTAGGCTTCTTATTTTCGGAGGACGTTGTCCTGGCGGTTTGCTAACATGCGGTCCCACGTGTCAGTGCTTTACCAAGCCGATCCGCGTCCCACATGAGGCAGAACAACGGCAGAAGCAACACGTGGTTAAGTTGAAGAAGATGAGGGAGAAGCGGATTCAGCAACGAGTGAAATGATGGTTGCTTCGTCCCTCCAACTTAACTGCGGGAAAGGTGCAGCTTTGTGATTTGACGCCTCATTGCTCATTACTACGCCGGCGCCATGACTGGGGTGCTTCACCCCGGCTGCTCTGCACTGTATTCCGGTATGGCACGTGGACCCGGTAGCTTGATGTCCCACATGTCGGCGAAAGGGACTAGAAGATTTATGAAAGCGAGCGCTCCACTCTTACGACGGAGGAGTAGACGACACGACGGCCCAGTGAACTGTCACTTGTACTGTATAGTACTATAGTTTTGCTGTTTCGCACGATCCATCGATACAAACCCGATTAAACAGGAAAGGGCGGGATTTTTCCCGCGCGGTAGATGATACTGGCCATACATTTCAAAGGCAATTTTAATGTATGCAAACTGAATAATTATTAGTAACAATATGATATCTAGTAAAACTAAAAACACATATGATTTATTGTGTTAGAGTGTAGTAGTAGTGCTGTATTGCATAGTTGTTAGATGTAACATGTGAGAACGTGTAGAGATGTAGTTTTGGAGGGCCTAGAGAGAGAAAAGCGTAATACGGTCACCAAACTTCAGAATAAGCTGATTACGGTTTGCGGTGATTATACGGTCACTTGCTCACAGCACAGCATCGGATTGCACTCTATTAACCAGCCAAATAGTTTGCATGGCGCCATGTTGATTAGTTAAATTGACCACGTTCGTTGTGGGTCCCACCTGTCAGTTCGCATAGGCAAAAGGTCAGATAAACACAAATTTACGCAGGCGCGACAAGGCTCCAACCCGTGCGCGAGAATCACCTGGTTGTGTATGTGTCTGTCAGGGCCTGATGTGTGCGCATGCACGTGTAGGTTGAACACTTGAGCGTGAGAGTGTGTGTTGGTCGTGTGGTGTACTGGTGTGTGCATGCATGCGTGCATGTGTGTGTGAGTGTTGCGTGTGTGCGTGTGAGTGTTGCGTGCGTGCGTGGCTGCATGTGTACGTGTGAGTGTTGCGTGCATGTGTTTGTGTGAGTGTTGCGTGGATGCAGTTCGTGTGCATGCGTGCGTGTGTCTATAATCACCACATCAGCTCCTGTGTGTTAAAAAAGACGGCTCAGCATACCAATACAAGGCCACCTTGTCCGCTGTGCCCGCGGTTATGACTTCGAACCACCGTCCAAATTTTTTTGTCGTTTGTTTTCATTCTTACTAGCAAGATGCCTGTGTGTTGCATGTAACATCAAGATGCATTTGTATGACTTGTTTATCTTGTGAGAGAAAAGGATGAACGAGGGAAGGCCTTATTTGCAAATGTGGAGAGGTGTGTGGGTACCTTTTTGCAGAATTGCCATAGTTTCTTTCCTATCCGCCAGATATAAATCGGATGGCCTATATTGCAGGATGGCAGGCACACCATCATCACCAACTCTGTTTTTTATAAGAGTGTATTTTATGTATTTTATAAAAGTGTAGATGTAGAGTAGATACAAGTCGACATGTGGGCACGATGGTAGTGAGATAATGTGATGCAACACTAGAGGTGCCACGTGAAGAGTTTAACTAGTTAACTAGTCATGTCATGAGCAAATACAGAGTTGCACGGTGAGCCCGTGACTGCATAATAACCACTAAACATAAATGGTGACCGTAATGAGTGGATTCTGAAGTCCAATGTACGTATCGTGCTTTCGCTTCAAATACAATGATCGTCATTGCATATATCGCGAGAGAAAGATGAAACATGCGTGAATTTTCTGGGGGCTTACTTTTAGAGGACCTGGAGATAGTTTTGTGTGCATACGTGAAAGGGGCGTACAGGGGGGTATGCGATGGAGAGAGAGATGCTCTTCGTTTCTCTTTATTATGACTAACTTTGTATATAGTATAAAAATATACAAATTCACAGTGTGGAGTAAATATCATTGTGGGCACCATGCAATGCAAATTAGCGTTCGTACTCCTCCATATAACTTTGTAATGTTGTATATATGTAGAAACTCTAAAATATTTTTTTGGCCACACTTTATTCAAAAGGAATGTTGTATGCGAAATAAACGTGAAGAGAGGGCTTTTTAGATCAATGGGGTACGTGATGTAACATGTGTGAATGTGTAGTTGATGCATTTGGCGGGGCCTAGAGAGGTATGTGTGTGTATTACATATTCGAGAGAGGCATGGATAGAGGGGCCGATGGGGGGGCATGGGAGAGATAGCACGAGAAATGAGAGTGGTCTAGAGAGAGAGACGAATATGACATCACGGATGCAGCTTCGGTGCCCTAAAAAGGCACCTGCCTTTGGGTCACTGACATGTGGGCCAGACACCTGTTGGGCTCACATGTCATAGACACAAAGGTAGGTGCCTTAAGGTACCGAAGCATCGTCCTGACGTCACGACAAGAGATTCCATTCCCTTGAGTGTGTATATGCAAGGGGGGAGGGAATAGAGGCACCACGAGAAATTTTCTGTGTGTGTGGTGTTTGTGTTAGTATGTGTGGGTGTGAGAAGATAATGAGACGTGGGGGCATAGGGTGTGTCACCGCGTGAGGTCCGTTGGGTCGAGATGAGGCCCTTCGTTCTGTTCCGTCCTGCGCCACATTGGTCGGCCCTTGATGCATTTAGGAAGACCCATGGATGACTAGTCGTACAAGACAAAGATAGCAGAATTGTGAAGGACTCTGTGTCCACTGACAAAGCCGGCTAGGATTTGTAACCCTAGGTTCTCGGACTAAGGTAACCCCTTTATCTCTGACATTACTATTCATCCAACCTAACTTTAAGGGGCATCCTATAGAATGCTCTACTAGAATCATACTCGTCGATTAGGAAGAGAGGTGTGAGACAATGCGTGAGAGACAGGCGTAAAGATAATGTGCGTACATGAGACACGTAGGCAGGTCCATGTATATAGAAAGGGTCGATGAGGATTGTGCGTGTGTATGTTTGCGAGAGGAAGAGTGCTTGTGATAAAGGTTAGTGAAAACAGTTGTAAATGGTTACGAGAGGGAGGGAGGGTTATATCTAGAGCATGTGTGCGAGAAAGACACCTCGGGAGAGAGTGTGTGAGCATGTGTGAGAGACCACCGATGGAGAGTGAAACTACACGTAAAAGACTGCTCTACACATTGATTAAAGATATAAATTGTATCCAAATATTAGGATGGGATCATGATATTTGCAATTCGCGTAAGGAGCGGTCATTGATCCATCAGACATCTAGATTCTATCGAATTTGAGCATGTCTATGTTATTATTCGACACAATTGATCCACATAGTTAGTATTTTGAACTCCAGACAATGCATCGCTTTAGCAATCGAATATAAACGTGAGTATAGTTCATGTTGTGTGTGTAAAGCACATTATACATACGAAAGTTACACAATGGACATTATAAATAGCTACTACCTATGAACTAGCATACATTTGAATTCAACTTAAGGTGGTTTAAAAAAATCGAATTCAACATGAAGTCCATTCAATTATTTGAATTTGATATCATGGCATTTGTAAACCATACCTAAATTATGGGGGCACCAATCTTTGCTCTGATTTTGTACATAATAGCATATGTAGTCGTGTACAAAATAGATTCAAATTTAGCTCCTCCATTCCAAAATAATCGTAGTTATAGGATTTTCAAGTGTCAAAATTTCAAAAAGAAGCGGATAATTTAATGAGGTTTTCAAACATACAAGGTCAAATATAATGTTGGATATTTAGGTCAATCCTCATAGTTCAAGAGTACTCTAAACGTGAATGCTTGTGTTTCAAAATTTTGAACGAAGCGCCAAAAGAGCCTCTACTCGCCCGAAACCGCGTGAGACCAATGTTTGGTAGTACAAGGAAATTACTTTTCTAATAACTCTGACCCGTGAAACCTACCGGCCCGACGTCCAAAGGTCTAAACCGGGGTAGGTTTGTAGCTTCATCTAGACGCCACGCAACCGCATCCGAAAAACATTCATACACAATGGCCGCCTAAGCACACATGCGCGCGGCTGAAATCGCTCACGCCCACTATTTGGGACACCTGGGATTACCATCCTACCCCCGACCCGCAGTAGGTCCGAAACTTAATAGGGGGCAAAGTTTGTACTTTCTCCAAATTTCAAACAAGCGCGTCCCATCTTCTGTTCAAAAAAGCCAAAAAATGCGCGTCCCCAGACCGAAACATGGTTCCCCCCACCCGTATGATTCCCCATTCGTACTCCGTGGGAGCCATAACTACCTCTCCACCAGCCGTGAAACCCTGGTGTCCTCCGTCCGCCACCCCATCCCACCCATCAACCGCCGCCCTCCTCCATCACGCCAGAGCCGATACCCCGACGTCGTCATCCACCGCAACCTCAACCGCAACGCCCTCCACGGCTAGTAGTTGAAGCTGAGGCCGAGCCGTCCATACCCGAGCCAGTTCAACCACGCCGTCCTGCGCCTCACCGCTGCCGCTCCAACTTCGCCACCCTCCACCACACCAGAGATGTTCCTGCTATGCCATCCTTTGCCGCCTCGGATCTGCTTTCCCTCCGCCGACATACGGCCACGGCAACACAGTCAACAATTTGGCCATGGGTTCGTCCAAGCATGCACCCTCCAGAACATCGGTTTCCCCGGTAAAAAGAAGAAAATCGGTGCGACTTGTGGAGGTGACCACACCGGTAACCGAAAAAGGTACTCCTCTTCCCTTATTCGTGCAAATCTTACGTCTCTACTTGCACGGTATTCATCCCATAGAAGACACTAGTTGACCGCTTCTTATTCATACTAGATGTTCCTAGTAACTCGCGATGCACAAGGTTTCTCCTCATATGCTATTTCACCTTAGCTAGAGGTCCGTCGCCCCCCTGAATTTCAATTTCTGGCCAGTTGATTCCCAATTAACGGAAGCATTCCCCAGCGTAACAGGCGCTAGTACGCCTATTACGCCGGGGAAGCAGTGCCTTGGTGTTTATCTTAGGGGCGTGTGCGGCCTAGAGCTACTGGCGCCCGATCTAGAGGCCGGCCGGGATTAAAGGGATGCCTTGGGGGCGCTGCCAAGCACGGCGGTGGTGTGAGGTCGATGGGAGGGCGGGGCGGCGGAGGCAGGGGTCTGGGCTGGTGGTCGTTGGCGGTTCGAGAAAGATCGTCAACAGTGACTGGCGGGAGGTAGACGAAGGCCATCTGCCCATTCCTTATAGATCGGATGGTTCATTAAAAAAATCGACTGACCTATTTATTTTCAGTCGACTGTTATCTTAGATATGACCACATGTGGTGGTGTGCTGGAGGAGTACCTGCATTTCCTGTGCTCATATATTACAAAATCATACGGAGTAGAATCTAATTTTGTTTGCCATGCAATGTTGTAGAGCTATCATATGTCTCCTGTCATTTATTTTTCAGCCACCTGCTATCTGCTACTTTTACAGTGCACTAGTTCTGCACACACTTCACCCTTACTCTCACTGTTGTGTTTTTATGCAAGGTTATTTCAGACTCTGCTGCCATGAGAGAAGCCAAAAAGAAAAGAGAGAAGTCACTCTAGCTTCGTATGCTGGTAGGCAAGACACGTTACAATGCTATAAAGGGTGCAGTGTCAGCAGATGGAGACGGGGAACATAGCTCTGGAGTTGATGACCTCGCTCGCAATGAACCACCATCCCAGGTGCTTGCTTTAACTTCGCGGTGTCATATGTGGTTGCATATTCCATATGGTGTCTAGCTTGTATTCGAAAGGCCGAAGTCGGTAAGATAAGGAAAGATATTTTTTACATGAACCACCATCCCGTGAGCACCAGAAGACAAATAGCTAGTCAGGGCACTGGCCGAGCCAGTGACAAGCCCAGCAAAGGTAGGCATCACCTGGAAGACAACTAAAAAGCTGCGATGGTGGCGAAGAAACCCGCCTCCCACCAGGCTCTCAGGTCCTAGATGATCATGCTCACCACTCCAGCCGGATGTCTAGCTTGTATTGCTTCCAATTTGGTTAAATTGCATCTGCTTAGCTTACACATTATACCTTTGAATATGACATGCCTTTCTGTTTTTGGTACATACTAGTACATCTGTGTATTAACCATGTTCTTACATCAAACTAATGTTCTTGTGTATCCCTCATCAATCACTTATGACGAGGCAGGCAGGCAAGGGGACTACTCCTCATTTAAAGAATGCAGCGTCAGCCTCCCGACATGATTCTCAAGAAACAGAAATGCTAGATGAAGATAGTGAACGTAGCTCTGTAGTTGATTACAGCATTTCCCCTACACTAGCATCGCAGGTGCTTGCTCTAACTTGGCAGCGTGATATGTGGTTGCATGTTGCATATGGTGTCTAGATTGTAATTCTTCCAATCTGGTTAAACTGCATGTGCTAGTCTGCTTAGCTTATACATTATACCTGTTAATGTGACATGCCTTCCTGTATTTAGTACATAGTACATCTGTCTATTAAGCATGTCCTTACATAAAACTATTGTTTTTTGTATCCCGCATCAATCAACATGACGAGACACCTTTAGTATATGCAGTGCGATATTAGTTGCATCTTTCATATGATTTATAGCATGCACTGCTTCTAATTTGTTGAAATTCCATTTATGATGGGATGCTTTTAACTTGGCAGAGTCATATTGGTTGCATCTTTCATGTGGTGTCTACCTTGCATTGCTTCTTATTTGCTGGAATGGTTTCTGCTTAGTTTACACAAACAGTTGTGAACATGCCATGCCGTCCTGTTTTTCGTACATATTCCATCCTGGTATCATGTGTTTGCCTTTACATCAAAGTAGTGATTGTCAGTATCATGCATGAATGAGTTCTGAAGAGAGAATTTTATTGCTTTTTCTTGTCGGTTTTACTTGACAATTCAAAATCAATAAAGCGGAAGGAAGTTAGCAAGGCAGCGGATAAAGGTGCTCCTTCCGAACGGAGGGCCTCTACAGTTTCTACTCCTCCACACCCCCCCAAGATGATTTCCAAGACAATACATGCATAGACACTCAACAAAGTTGTGTTTATGATGAGCACGTCTCCCCTGGTGCAGCATCACCGGTGCTCCTTCTAACTTGGCACTGTTATATGTGGTTGCATGTTATGTGTGATGTCTAGCTTGTATTGCTTCTAATTTTGTTGAATTCCATCTGCTTGCTTTACACATTATACTTGAATAAGACATGTGTTCCTGTTTCTAGAACATACAATATCTGTCTATCACACCATGTTCTTACATCAAATTACTACTGTTTTGTAACCTGCAACAATCACTTATCATAAGACACGTTTGACTTTGGAGTGTGATATAGGTTACATCTCACATTCTTTTCTAGCTTGTACTACTAATTTGTTGAAATGGCACTTATGATGAGACAGTTTTAACATGGTAGAGTGATATTCGTTGCATCTTTCATATGGTGTCTAGCTTTCATTGCTTCTAATTTGTTGAAATGCCTTCTCCTTAGTTTACACATCATAAGTTGTGAATATACAATGCTGTGAATATGCAATGGCACTAATGACGAGAGACCTCTAACATGGTAGTGTGATGTTGTTTGCATCTTGCATATGATTTATTTCTTGTACTGCTTCACATTTGTTTAAACGCCATTTATGATGAGACAGTGTTAACTTGGCAGAGCGATATTTGTAGCATCTTTCATATGGTGTCTACCTTCCATTGCATTGCTTCTAATTTGGTGAAATGTCTTCTTCTTAGTTTACACATCATAGTTCTGGTTATCTCTTCCGTCCTGTTTTTCATACATATTACATCCTCCTATCATGTGGTTGTCTAACATCACAGTTCAGTTCGTCTTCATCACACATCAATTTGTTCTGAAGAACTAAATTGTTATTCGTTTTTCTTGTCGGCTTGACTTAACATGGCACAAAGAAAGAGGAAGAAACACAGAATGGCAGGGAATGAGAAGCGGATGAATCCTGCAGATTCTGCTGGTACTGATGGTGCAATAGAAGGTCAAAGTCCAGCAGAAAATTCTACAAACACGGCATCCCATGCTACACGAGTTGCAAAAAAAGACAAACAAAAACAAATAGCTGCCACCAAACAAGCAGAGACAACCCTAGTTCTTGCAACACCTACCACAGTACTACCAGCTGCACGATGTACTCGTGCGTCAACTGAGCTAGCAGCACGTTCCCAAGCTCCCTTGCCACCTGACACTACTTCCTAAGCACTCTTGACACAGGACAGTTGGCAATATCAGATGAACCTTGTGAGCTTCAACAGCAAGAAGGTAGTTGCTGGAGTCAAGTTACAGTTGCATACTTCTTTATATGTAGTCTCACAGTTTGATGTACACTAACACTTCCTATGTTTGTTGTTGGACTAGCACCTAGGCGCAAGAGGAAACAAACATCAGGGATAATGCTCGATAGGTTAACTAAATCTAGAGGAGGAAGAATGGAGATCCGTTTTGAGGCAGGTTTAAAAAGGCCACGTGATGCTACAGAGTCAGCCAAGTTAGTATCAGAGGCAGCGGTTGCTGTTAGGTGTCATGTACGTATCCTCCCAACATGGATTCAGTACAGGAATGACAAAGACGAAACCCAGTTCAACATCTTCCTCGACCATTTATCTGTAAGTTTGGTTATGTATGGAAACTAGAAATATCGTCTTGCTCTATCCAATACTTTCTAGGTTGCTGATAATGAGACTCCCATAATTTTCAACAGATGAGGTTCAAGTTGGATAGCCAAGATGATGCAACCAGAAAAGCTTGCACCCATGTTTTCAAGTCTGCTCTGTGACAGTATCGGTATAACTTGAGGAAAACTCACTTTGAAGGCAAGGCTAACAGTGAACTTGCCCAAACATCTCCAGTGGAAAATATATCTGATGAAGACTGGAGAGGCCTCGTTAAACACTGGTCCGATCCGAAGTATCAGGTACATTATATATATGTCATCAGATCACATGTTGAAGTCCTATTTACGCATGTGCCACACAAATCTATCTTCTTGTAGGTGAACTGTTCAAAGAACAAGGCCAACCGTACGAAATCGAAATTCCAACAGACAGCAGGATCTCGTAGCTATATTGCACACCGCGAGGCTCTTGTAATTAGCTGTTGTTTCACTCTTTTCGATGTACCATATTATCAGATCTATATTGACTTGTTCCAAATGCAGAGGAAAGCCCGCAAGGACCAAAAAGTACCTGAACCAAATGTTGTGGAAATCTTCAAGGACTGTCACACCAGCAAGAAGAAGGGCATGACTACACCAGTCAAAGCCGCTGTTGTAACTCCTTAATCCTCATGCCTTTTAACTACTACTTACTCTGACTTGTGCCTTGAACTGCATGGTTTGCAGCCAATGTCTATTACTCTTTTCAATTTTATACACAATTGTCTTAGCGTATCATTGCACCTTGCAAGGTTTAAAAGAGAGGAGTGTTGTTCCTTTGATCTTGACCCATAATCTAGTTCCGTGCTGGACTTGCCCACACAACGTTACAATTTCGTGTTTGTCTGTTCTCAGTTGTTTTGTGATATGAATGACGTCATACTATGCTTACCGTATTATAAACTTCGTCTCTTCATCCTTAGCCCTCAATAAAATGTGAAGAAATAGACAATACATTAGCGATGGTACATGGTCATATGTTTGGAACCTGGTTTTATTATGTACTTTGCAATAAAATACAACTAATATTTTACATGGGTTCACCAGAATAAGTTCTGTATATAGACCAAAGCTATTTTGTTTGGTTTTGCTGCCTCCTTAATATCTTCTGTTCTGGTACTACTAATGTAAAACCTCAACTTTTCAGCGAGCTATGGAAAAAATGGTGGAACCGCCACCTTCTGAAGGTGGCGAGGCAACTATAACCGCAATGTCAGCTCTTGCTACAGTGGGTTGGTACCTGTCCACTAATAGAGCCAAAAGCACATTCCTGCGTAATACTGGGTTGGTTGTTAAGGCAATATCGTCCAAACTGCCTCATGATCAAGATATGCAAGCTCAAAGCAATGTTGTATCTGCGCTCCAGACACAAGTCCATTCCCTAACAGAGACCCATTGTGAAACAAGGAGAAACATTGCTCAATGTCGTCAAGATATGCATGGTTTTGAAACCAGACTATCAGACATTTGCTATGTTGTTCAGGAGCCTAGGGGAAATGAAGGCGAGGGTTATGGTGCTCCATCGGACAATACAGCATGAAAACGTAACATTCAGGTCAAATGAACTGAGCTTCTGAACTTCTGGTGGTGCATTTATCTGCTAGACTGTTAAGTTTTATGCCAACCTTCCTTTTGTTATATAGTTGTAATTTGTTTTGGTGCGATACAAAATTTATTCTTAACGTGCAGCCACCGCCTGAAGAAAACAGCAAGCCATTTTTGTATAGTGTAGGGTGTTCCCTATATTTGCACTGGTGGTGATCTTTGATGCCAAGTGGATGTAATCTGTGCAATCGCCTTAATAGCCTAGCGTTAGTTTCGGCCTTATTTATTTCCTAGTCTTCTTTTTCCCTGGTTTGCTAGTGGCCGCAACTACCATGGGCCATATACGGGCCGTAGGATCCATGGGTCTCCTACGGGCCGTCGATAAATGGGCCTGTAATCGGTGGGCCTCGGGCCGGCGGATAAATGTGTCTACATGGGCCGTAATCGGGCGTAATTGGTATCGGCCCAGCACGGTAACAGGCCATTAACAGGCCGTAGAACTACAAGAAATATGTCAACTTATGACCTTCTATCATTGACCCTCGAAGAATTGGTCACAAATTTATGACCATTTTAGACCAATTGGTCAAAAGCTGTTCAGGGGGCTCCAAACCTGTGACGCCCGGATAATCAAGCTGCAGTAACCTCTGCTAATGACACCACGTCACCTCCGTTACTGTCGCTAATCTCGTGTTAGTTCGAAAACGATTCAAATTCAAATTTGAAATTAAGGCAAACAACAAAAGTTTTCCAAAAATAAAACTAAAATATTCTAAATGTGTCGGATAAATCATAGGTAAATGGGGTGGTGAAACCAAACTTTTATGAAATGCTTAACTACACCATAATGATTTAAATAGTAGCAAAACTAATTATTTAAATGCCTTCACTAATTAAATAAAATATCAAACTAAATTATTTGGGGACTAGAGTTTTTGTGGCAGTGGACTAAATTGAAATACCAAATTAGATGCCAAGTATATATTTCACAAAAAACTAAAACAATAAGAAACAAAGATAAAACAGAAATAAAAGGAAAGAAAATACAAAAGCAAAAAAGAACTAAAAAGAATAAAAAGGGCCCCCTGGCCAACTGGGCCAGACGGCCCAGCTCACCGGCCAGGCCGGCCCACCTGGCCCAGCCGGCCGACCCGCCCCTACCTTATCCCCAGGAGGGGGGAACCCTAACCGTAACCCCCCACTCCCCCATTCCCCCCTCTCGCTCTCTCCTCCCTCTACCGATCTGCATCGGGATCGACCCCGATCCCTTCGCCCCCGACGCCCTGCAGCCTCCCCTGCCGACCACCCGCTGTCGTGGCCCCGCCTCCTCATCCCCTCCGCCTCGAGCCCGCTGCCCGAACCCCTACTCCCCTCGTGAGCACGCCCTGCGCTCCCCTCCTCTCTCTCTCTCGCCCGTGGCCGCGCACCGACCCTTGCCGCTGCTCTCCCTCCGCCGTTGCCTCCCCGTGCACTGCGCCCGCTCGCCGTCCATGGACGCGCCTGCCTGCGCTGCCGCTGCTCGCCTGATACCGCATCGCCACTGTCGATGCTGCCTTTGTTGTTGACGCCGCCCGCGCCCGTAGCCACCCGCCCGTCCGTGCTCACCGCGGCCCTGCACCACCACGGCCTCGCCGCGCCGACGCCTCCGCCCGCGTGTCGTTGCTCGCGCCTGGCCATCGGCTCACGTGCCCGAAGTCCCCGCCATCGCTCATGCTCCCTCTGCTTCACGCCCACTCGCGCCTCGCCCCGCGGCCATCTCCTCCTTCAACCTACCGCTTCTAGCGCCCGCCTCCGCTCGCTGTGCCCGCTGGCCGCGTCCTCGCCCCAGCTACCACCCCCTACCACCGCATCTGCCGCGGCCCGCTCCCTTCCATGGCCGGTGTCGTGCCCCGCCATGGCTGCCGGCAAGGCAGCGTCCGGTCCAGGCGACCCGGCGCCCGCAACTGCGCCCGTTCGGGCGACAACCGTTGCCCCGGCGCCCAAAACACGTTAAGGCCCCCTGTGCCTATGACAGGGGGGCCCCACGACCAGAACGTTTTTAACAAAAAAAAGAAGAAAAATAAATAATTAATATAATGATTAAAATGTTAATTAATTAATTAGAGAATTAATTAAATCGGATTAGATTAACCTAATCATTTAGTTAAATCTAATTAGCCCTATTTAATTACTATGAGCCTATGACATATGGGCCCCATGCCCCTTTAAAGAAAAGAGGAATTAGAAAATTATAATAATTAATTAATTAGGATAATTAATTAACTTAATTAATTCTGTTTAGCTAACCTAAACCTAATTAGGCTAATTAATTCTGATAATGAGATAACAGTCAATGACCGACGGGCCCCACCCACCAGTTGACTGGTCAACGGTCAGAGTTGACCGCTGACATCATGCTGACGTCATAATAGTATTTCCTAAATTAATTAATTCTGTTAGTCCTAAAAATGATTTAAATCTTTAATAATTAATATAAAATAAACCGTAGCTCGGATGAAAAAACTTTGTACATGAAAGTTGCTCAGAACGACGAGAAGAATCCGGAAACGCAGCCCGTTCGTCCGTCACACATCCCTAACCTATCGAACTCGCAACTTTTCCCCTCCGGCTCCTCTGCCTGAAAACGCGAAACACCAGGGATACTTTCTCGGATGTTTTCCCCCTTCGCCGGTATCACCTAATACCGCGTTAGGGCACCCCTAGCACCGATACTTGTCATGTCATACATCGCTATGCATTTGTTTGCTTAAATATTTATTGTTTCTTCTCCCTCTTCTCTCGCTAGACACCGAGACCGACGCCGTTGCTACCCAGTACGACTACGGAGTTGACGACCCCTCTCTCTTGCCAGAGCAACCAAGCAAGCCCCCCCTTTGATCACCAGATATCGCCTACTCTTCTCTACACTGCTTGCATTAGAGTAGTGTAGCATGTTACTGCTTTTCGTTATTCCTACCCTGATGCATAGCATGTCCTTGCTACTACTGTTGTTACCATTACCTGCTATCCTACTGCTTAGTATAGGATGCTAGTGTTCCATCAGTGGCCCTACACTCTTGTCCGTCTGCCATGCTATACCGCTGGGCCGTGATCACTTCGGGAGGTGATCACGGGCATATACGATATACTTAACACAGTTACATTACCTGTGATACTGTTCGGAGATGGGGGCTGAAGGGGCAGGTGGCTCCATCCCGGTAGAGGTGGGCCTGGGTTCCCGACGGCCCCCGACGGTTACTTTGAGGCGGAGCGACAAGGCAGGTTGAGACCACCTAGGAGAGAGGTGGGCCTGGCCCTGGTCGATGTTCGCGGATACTTAACACGTTTAACGAGATCTTGGTATTTGATCTGAGTCTGGCTACTGGCCTATACGCACTAACCATCTACGCGGGGACAGTTATGGGCACTCGACGTCGTGGTATCAGCCGAAGCACTTCGTGACGCCAGCGACTGAGCGGCGCGCGCCGGGTTGGACCGCGTAACGTGACTTCCTTTGTAATGGAGGTTGCTAGGTCTGCTCTCCGGCCGCGTACGCAACGTGCAGGTGTGCTATGGGCGATGGGCCCAGACCCCTGTGCGCTTAGGTTTAGACCGGCGTGCTGGCCTCTTTGTTGTGCCTAGGTGGGGCTGCGACGTGTTGATCTTCTGAGGCCGGGCATGACCCAGAAAAGTGTGTCCGGCCAAATGGGATCGAGCGTGTTGGGTTATGTGGTGCACCCCTGCAGGGAAGTTAATCTATTCGAATAGCCGTGATCTTCGGTAACAGGACGACTTGGAGTTGTACCTTGACCTTATGACAACTAGAACCGGATACTTAATAAAACACACCCTTCCAAGTGCCAGATACAACCGATGATCGCTCTCTCACAGGGCGACGAGGGGGGGATCATCGGTTAGGGTTATGCTATGTGATGCTACTTGGAGGACTTCAGTCTGCTCTCTTCTACATGTTGCAAGATGGAGGTGACCAGAAGCGTAGTCTTCGACAGGACTAGCTATCCCCCTCTTATTCCGGCATTCTGCAGTTCAGTCCACATATGATACCCGTATTCCATTTGATACCCATGCATATGTAGTGTAGCTCCTTGCTTGCGAGTACTTTGGATGAGTACTCACGGTTGCTTTCTCCCTCTTTCCCCCCTATCCCTTCTACCTGGTTGTCACAACCAGATGTTGGAGCCCAGGAGCCAGACGCCACCTTCGACGACGACTCCTACTACACCGGAGGTGCCTACTACTACGTGCTGCCCGCTGACGACGACCAGGAGTAGTTTAGGAGGATCCCAGGCAAGAGGCCTGCGCCTCTTCCGATCTGTATCCCAGTTTGTGCTAGCCTTCTTAAGGGAAACTTGTTTAACTTATGTCTGTACTCAGATATTGTTGCTTCCGCTGACTCGTCTATGATCGAGCTCTTGTATTCGAGCCCTCGAGGCCCCTGGCTTGTAATATGATGCTTGTATGACTTATTTTATTTGTAGAGTTGTGTTGTGATATCTTCCCGTGGGTCCCTGATCTTGATCGTACACGTTTGCGTGTATGATTAGTGTACGGTCAAATCGGGGGCGTCACAAGTTGGTATCAGAGCCAACTGCCTGTAGGAATCCCCCTTCCACACTCCTTGGCCGAAGTTGAGTCTAGGCATTGCAAAAACTTTTACTAACATGGCTGTGTGCCTTACGGGCCCACGTCGCCATTGGGAGGTATTAGGCTCTTTTACTCCTCGATCCTTACTCTGGGACTCTGAACTCTCTCCTATTCGGGTTTAATGAATTTACTAAAAATCTAACTTAGGTTCTCGAAAATACTTTCTCCCGGAGAGCCCCTTCAGTCCAGATGATCGCCGGCTGCACTAGAAGGTTTCGAAGATACTCTCCGATATTCTGTCGAGACCTTGTGCGTGTTGCTTTTGCAATTCCCTTGTATCGATAAACCTCTATGGATAACCACGTACACGTGCCATTCATATAATCATTCCTCATTGATCTTGATATTACAAGATGCCCCAAAATTCTCTCTATTGTTCTGAGAATACTTTGTGCCTACTGCCTTGCATTTCTTTGCCACATGAATACCACTATGGGTAATTTCTAGCACTCACCAGATATTTGCTCATCCCCAGTTGGTTCATGTATTTCACAAAAGTCTTCAAAATACTATTTGAACTTCCGAAAATCCTGAGTAGCCTATTACTCTTGAAGTTCTTACTTGCTTGCATTATGGTTAATCCCATAAGTCTATAATTTTATTGGCATCTCTTGTCATTATCATTTTGAGTCTGTTGATTCAATTTCTTGCGAATGCTCGCAATCCTCAATCAGATCCTAGAATTCATCCTTCCGGCTCAGACGTCATTTTAAATGTGAGCTGGTTCTTGCCGATCAAATTGTCGTCGATTATGCCCCTAAGTCTATTGAATTTATCCATCCTTGATCAGAGCGTCTGCTTATGATCCTTCGCTTTGTAAATCATAATTCCTTTGCAATTGAGCTCTAAGTTACTCAGTTGTTTCTATAATCCAATGTCTTTGCATTGATTCTTCCTCTGGTTGTGAGCCGATACTCACATCAGATCCTTTATGGACCATCGGAACCTTGTTGGATTTTATCCGACAACGTCCTTCATATTCAATCACTTTGGAAGTTCTTTCCTTGATACATAATGCCTTTGGTAAATCATATTCCTCGATTTGGCCAACCTTGCTCTACTTTCGAGCTGGTGATATTTACTATTGAAGCTTGTGGGATATGTTTCCATGATCCCCCGATGGGTTGAACCTATGCCTTCCATAATATGTGTGAACTCAAAAGTTTTCATGAGTCATACTCTTCTGGTATTTTGCCAGATAAAATTTCAATACTGCAACTTCATCAAACGCGAGAAGTGAATGAAAGGTTATGCATTGAGGAAGTGGGAGTCGACCTTGAACTTTGCGTTCATGCCCATGGACACGATGCAAATCTTATCATGGAAGCTTCTCACAGAATAGTTACCCCCTTGTTATAAGTGCTTGTATCTGTGGTTTGATCATGTACAAATGTGATTCTGACCATATTGTTCCCCTTTGATTCAATTTCTCATACAAGTTAAAACCACTTGTCCTCTGCAGAGCAATACCCAATCCAACCTCTATTTTGATCTGTCGTCGAGTATTACCCCCTGGTATCTCGAGATTATCACAGAACTGCATAACCTCTTATGAGTTCTTTATCAAGTACTACATCCTCACTGATTCCAATTTTTCACAGGCTCCGAGTTATTGAACACTCGAAGACACCGATAACTGAACCGAGTCTGCACTACGGTTCAACACCTCTTCAGTAATCTTCTTTAAGTACGAGTTTGTACCCGATCATGTCATTCCTAGCCTGCTCTGCTATACCTATTCATGTTCATTTTAACTGTGCTACCTGGTCCTTCTCCTCGAAACACAATTTTTGACGATGAGCTAAGCTTACGTCGATCTTTCCTCATCATATCATTTCGCTTTGGACAGCAAGCTTGCCTTGGAGTTTGTGTCATACCCTCGGTTCCATTAACCTTTCGCTTGATCATTCCTTTGACTTGAGGACATCGCCGATCTATTACATCTTCGTGGAGCCTCTTGACAAAATTTGTCATGATCATCATCAACATCTTGACTCCTTCCTGGATATCAATTGAATTCATGATGAGAAATACCATCCTTGCCCTCGATGATTTGTGTTGTCACCGACCACTTTAATGCCTCCCCTCCAACACAAACTTGTTCGTGTTCTGTGTTGTACCTTGAGTTCCTTGCTATCCAACCTTTGATCTTAATTACCTTGGAGTATTACCATCTCTTTTGTCAAGAATGTGGTGAGAATTTCACCACCTCTTATGGATTCTTGATTTAATAATACTTCTCGCCATCTCCGCTCATTCCTTGGACCCCGTATTGTTTTTTTAACCGGAATACCGACAATTGAGCTATGACGTGTGAATTCAAAACTTCTAGCAACCCTATTGCTTTGGAGTGAATGGGCGATAGTTTCATTCTAAGTCTTCCGATAATTGAATCACCGTTCTAACATTGGTCGTGCAACCCAGCCCATATTTCGGGTGCACCTTTCAACCAATGTTTAATTATGTATGTTTTCCTCGAGCATACCTCACTATATCAATTGATCTGACAAAGGTTATCTCCTTGTTCAGATAATCGTGGAAATCCATTTTTTTTAAATCCCAATGGAATGTCGCTGAGTCCATCGGCCACCTCCTCACCCTCTCCTTGATTTAATGATGAACTCTTGTTTTGGAACTCTCTTCCATAGTTCGTTCCCCGAGAATCTTACGATGTCACCTTGTTACTTTGTGTCGCACCTTTTCTTCTCAGGCATCCTGAGCCTGAGGTATACAAACACCAATCAGATCTGAATCTCGGTCAGATATGATGGTTGGAACATATTTCCAAGAGTTATAACAATGGTCTTTATGTGACCCGGTAAGGTGATGTTGTGCCTAGCACACCTGGCCGGAGGCCCTATTGTTATAGATTCCTTTTCAGCAAGGTTATCCATTCTTCCATGAGGAAATTGTAATACTTATTCTATTAGTTGTTTCCGATGGATCCTTTGTATCCAAAGTCTGTCCTTTGCTTGAAGACCATGTCAATGCTATCTGAAGCATGTCTGTGGTACTCCGATTTTCAACAAGAACATTTGAAGCCCAATGCTAAATGTATCCTGCTCAATTATCCAAACACCGTTGCCTGGGTAATGTCATGAAATCTCTCTCCCATTACCTAAATGGTATTCTACGTTATATCCTGTCACGGATATCATACTCTGTTTGTCCTTGGGAAGGAAATACCCCTGAAATATGTGTTTAAACACATTTTCCTTTCCATTGTTCTTTTTAACCTGGTAATCACCTTTCCTTTCCATTGGTTTGCTTAACCCTTCTTGTAATCTATATTATATAAGCAGTAGTATTCTTCTGCTTATGTAAAACACCTTGGTGTACAACCGTGTCAGTAAGACTCTGTTGCTCTTGTTGATAGCATTCCGGTAGCCACCGATGGACGAGAATTTTGCCTAATGGTCCGCCTCGTTCAACGAGCAGGAAAATGGTTCTCTTTGTCCCTCGACCTTGGTATCGACATTGTTGCCAACATAACTGATAGGCTACCCTCTGACATGTCTTGTTATCATGACCGTGCAAGATTTCACTGCTCCTGTTTAAAAAAACACACCTGGTGGGCCCATAACCCACAGTTCCACAGGATCGAAACCTGACTCTCCTGTACACCACGTGTTCCCATGGTTATTCCTTGTGCGTAGCCTCGTATGTAATTCACGGGCCACCGTCCCAAGTGATCTATTCTGGTATCAGACGTAATACTCAATTTTGTTGTTCTGGACCCATTTCGCATGTGGTTTCAGACATCGAAAGATTGCCTATCCGATTGAAACTTCTCATGGTACCTTCTTACTTTGCTCTCGATAACTTCTTAAGTTTCAATACGAGAGATACTTATGCTTCTCCCCTTGAGTTAATCGTCCGATGATCAATTATGTTTGAATGTGTCCATATAGAGTTTTTCCCCTCTTATCTTTTCATAAGTCCGGTGAAGATCCTGAAGGAAGGACGGCAACTTCATCATGATGCATTGATGCAGAGAAATGAAGACATCAATATAATGGATCGCCCACTTCGAGAAGAGGAACCAAGAGCGAGGAGATCTGTTAGCATTCCGTAACTAGACCTTTCCCCCCTTCTCTACCTCTTAAATCTCGGGACGAGATTTCTTGTAGTGGAGGAGAATTGTGACGCCCGGATAATCAAGCTACAGTAACCTCTGCTAATGACACCACGTCACCTCCGTTACTGTCGCTAATCTCGTGTTAGTTCGAAAACGATTCAAATTCAAATTTGAAATTAAGGCAAACAACAAAAGTTTTCCAAAAATAAAACTAAAATGTTCTAAATGTGTCGGATAAATCATAGGTAAATGGGGTGGTGAAACCAAACTTTTATGAAATTCTTAACTACACCATAATGATTTAAATAGTAGCAAAACTAATTATTTAATTTATAGAGTTTTTCCCCTCTTATCTTTTCGTAAGTCCGGTGAAGATCCTGAAGGAAGGACGGCAACTTCATCATGATGCATTGATGCAGAGAAATGAAGACATCAATATAATGGATTGCCCACTTCGAGAAGAGGAACCAAGAGCGAGGAGATCCGTTAGCATTCCGTAACTAGACCTTTCCCCCCTTCTCTACCTCTTAAATCTCGGGACGAGATTTCTTGTAGTGGAGGAGAATTGTGACGCCTGGATAATCAAGCTACAGTAACCTCTGCTAATGACACCACGTCACCTCCGTTACTGTCGCTAATCTCGTGTTAGTTCAAAAACGATTCAAATTCAAATTTGAAATTAAGGCAAACAATAAAAGTTTTCCAAAAATAAAACTAAAATGTTCTAAATGTGTCGGATAAATCATAGGTAAATGGGGTGGTGAAACCAAACTTTTATGAAATGCTTAACTACACCATAATGATTTAAATAGTAGCAAAACTAATTATTTAAATGCCTTCACTAATTAAATAAAATATCAAACTAAATTATTTGGGGACTAGAGTTTTTGTGGCAGTGGACTAAATTGAAATACCAAATTAGATGCCAAGTATATATTTCACAAAAAACTAAAACAATAAGAAACAAAGATAAAACAGAAAGAAAAGGAAAGAAAATACAAAAGCAAAAAAAACTAAAAAGAATAAAAAGGGCCCCCTGGCCAACTGGGCCAGACGGCCCAGCTCACCGGCCAGGCCGGCCCACCTGGCCCAGCCGGCCGACCCGCCCCTACCTTATCCCCAGGAGGGGGGGAACCCTAACCGTAACCCCCCACTCCCCCATTCCCCCCTCTCGCTCTCTCCTCCCTCTACCGATCTAGATCGGGATCGACCCCGATCCCTTCGCCCCCGATGCCCCGCGGCCTCCCCCGCCGACCACCCGCTGTCGTCGCCCCGCCTCCTCGTCCCCTCCGCCCCGAGCCCGCTGCCCGAACCCCTACTCCCCCAGTGAGCACGCTCCCCTCCTCTCTCTCTCGCCCGTGGCCGCGCGCCGACCCTTGCCGCTGCTCTCCCTCCGCCGTTGCCTCCCCGTGCACTGCGCCCGCTCGCCGTCCCTGGACGCGCCTGCCTGCGCTGCTGCTGCTCGCCTGATACCGCATCGCCGCTGTCGATGCTGCCTTTGCTGCTGACGCCGCCCGCGCCCGTAGCCACCCGCCCGTCCGTGCTCACCGCGGCCCTGCACCACCACGGCCTCGCCGTGCCGACGCCTTCGCCCGCGTGTCGTTGCTCGTGCCTGGCCATCGGCTCACGCGCCCGAAGTCCCCGCCATCGCTCGCGCTCCTTCTGCTTCGCGCCCGCTCGCGCCTCGCCCCGCGGCCATCTCCGCCTTCAACCTACCGCTTCTAGCGCCCGCCTTCGCTCGCTGTGGCCGCCGGCCGCGTCCTCGCCCGAGCTACCACCCCCTACCACCGCATCCGCCGCGGCCCGCTCCCTTCCATGGCAGACGTCGTGCCCCGCCATGGCTGCCGGCAAGGCAGCGTCCGGTCCAGGCGACCCGGCGCCCGCAACTGCGCCCATTCGAGCGACAATCGTTGCCCCGGCTCCCAAAACCCGTTAAGGCCCCCTGTGCCTATGACAGGGGGGCCCCACGACCAGAACGTTTTTAACAAAAAAAAAAAAGAAAAATAAATTATAAATATAATAATTAAAATGTTAATTAATTAATTAGAGAATTAATTAAATCGGATTAGATTAACCTAATCATTTAGTTAAATCTAATTAGCCCTATTTAATTACTATGAGCCTATGACATATGGGCCCCATGCCCCTTTAAAGAAAAGAGGAATTAGAAAATTATAATAATTAATTAATTAGGATAATTAATTAACTTAATTAATTCTGTTTAGCTAACCTAAACCTAATTAGGCTAATTAATTCTGATAATGAGATAACAGTCAATGACCGACGGGCCCCACCCACCAGTTGACTGGTCAACGGTCAGAGTTGACCGCTGACATCATGTTGATGTCATAATAGTATTTCCTAAATTAATTAATTCTGTTAGTCCTAAAAATGATTTAAATCTTTAATAATTAATATAAAATAAACCGTAGCTCGGATGAAAAAACTTTGTACATGAAAGTTGCTCAGAACGACGAGAGAATCCGGAAACGCGGCCCGTTCGTCCGTCACACATCCCTAACCTATCGAACTCGCAACTTTTCCCCTTCGGCTCCTCTGCCCGAAAACGCGAAACACCGGGGATACTTTCTCGGATGTTTTCCCCCTTCGCCGGTATCACCTAATACCGCGTTAAGGCACCCCTAGCACCGATACTTGTCATGTCATATATCACTATGCGTCTATTTGCTTCAATATTTATTGTTTCTTCCCCCTCTTCTCTCACTAGACACCGAGACCGACGTCGTTGCTACCCAGTACGACTACGGAGTTGACAACCCCTCTCTCTTGCCAGAGCAACCAGGCAAGCCCCCCCTTTGATCACCAGATATCACCTACTCTTCTCTACACTGCTTGCATTAGAGTAGTGTAGCATGTTACTGCTTTTCGTTATTCCTACCCTGATGCATAGCCTGTCCTTGCTACTACTGTTGTTACCATTACCTGCTATCCTACTGCTTAGTATAGGATGCTAGTGTTCCATTAGTGGCCCTACACTCTTGTCCGTCTGCCATGCTATACCGCTGGGCCGTGATCACTTCGGGAGGTGATCACGGGCATATACGATATACTTTACACAGTTACATTACATGTGATACTGTTCGGAGATGGGGGCTGAAGGGGCAGGTGGCTCCATCCCGGTAGAGGTGGGCCTGGGTTCCCGACGGCCCCTGATGGTTACTTTGAGGCGGAGCGACAGGGCAGGTTGATACCACCTAGGAGAGAGGTGGGCCTGGCCCTGGTCGATGTTCGCGGATACTTAACACGTTTAACGAGATCTTGGTATTTGATCTGAGTCTAGCTACTGGCCTATACGCACTAACCATCTACGCGGGGATAGTTATGGGCACTCGACGTCGTGGTATCAGCCGAAGCACTTCATGACGCCAGCGACTGAGCGACGTGCGCCGGGTTGGACCGCGTAACGTGACTTCCTTTGTAATGGAGATTGCTAGGTCTGCTCTCCGGCCGCGTACGCAATGTGCAGGTGTGCTATGGGCGATGGGCCCAGACCCCTGTGCGCTTAGGTTTAGACCGGCGTGCTGGCCTCTCTGTTGTGCCTAGGTGGGGCTGCGATGTGTTGATCTTCTGAGGTCGGGCATGACCCAAAAAAGTGTGTCCGGCCAAATGGGATCGAGCGTGTTGGGTTATGTGGTGCACCCCTGCAGGGAAGTTAATCTATTCGAATAGCCATGATCTTCGGTAACAGGACGACTTGGAGTTGTACCTTGACCTTATGACAACTAGAACCGGATACTTAATAAAACACACCCTTCCAAGTGCCAGATACAACCGATGATCGCTCTCTCACAGGGCGACGAGGGGAGGATCATCGGTTAGGGTTATGCTATGCGATGCTACTTGGAGGACTTCAGTCTGCTCTCTTCTACATGTTGCAAGATGGAGGTGACCAGAAGCGTAGTCTTCGACAGGACTAGCTATCCCCCTCTTATTCCGGCATTCTGCAGTTCAGTCCACATATGATACCCGTATTCCATTTGATACCCATGCATATGTAGTGTAGCTCCTTGCTTGCGAGTACTTTGGATGAGTACTCATGGTTGCTTTCTCCCTCTTTTCCCCCTATCCCTTCTACCTGGTTGTCGCAACCAGATGTTGGAGCCCAGGAGCCAGACGCCACCTTCGACGACGACTCCTACTACACCGGAGGTGCCTACTACTACGTGCTGCCCTCTGACGACGACCAGGAGTAGTTTAGGAGGATCCCAGGAGGAGGCCTGCGCCTCTTCCGATCTGTATCCCAGTTTGTGCTAGCCTTCTTAAGGCAAACTTGTTTAACTTATGTCTGTACTCAGATATTGTTGCTTCCGCTGACTCGTCTATGATCGAGCTCTTGTATTCGAGCCCTCGAGGCCCCTGGCTTGTAATATGATGCTTGTATGACTTATTTTATTTATAGAGTTGTGTTGTGATATCTTCCCGTGGGTCCCTGATCTTGATCGTACACATTTGCGTGTATGATTAGTGTACGGTCAAATCGGGGGCGTCACAAGTTGGTATCAGAGCCAACTGCCTATAGGAATCCCCCTTCCACACTCCTTGGCCGAAGTTGAGTCTAGGCATTGCAAAAACTTTTACTAACATGGCTGTGTGCCTTACGGGCCCACGTCGCCATTGGGAGGTATTAGGCTCTTTTACTCCTCGATCCTTACTCTGGGACTCTGAACTCTCTCCTATTCGGGTTTAATGAATTTACTAAAAATCTAACTTAGGTTCTCGAAAATACTTTCTTCCGGAGAGCCCCTTCAGTCCAGATGATCGCCGGCTGCACTAGAAGGTTTCGAAGATACTCTCCGATATTCTGTCGAGACCTTGTGCGTGTTGCTTTTGCAATTCCCTTCTATCGATAAACCTCTATGGATAACCACGTACACATGCCATTCATATAATCATTCCTCATTGATCTTGTTATTACAAGATGCCCCAAAATTCTCTCTATTGTTCTGAGAATACTTTGTGCCTACTGCCTTGCATTTCTTTGCCACATGAATACCACTATGGGTAATTTCTAGCACTCACCGGATATTTGCTCATCCCCAATTGGTTCATGTATTTCACAAAAGTATTCAAAATACTATTTGAACTTCCGAAAATCCTGAGTAGCCTATTACTCTTAAAGTTCTTACTTGCTTGCATTATGGTTAATCCCATAAGTCTATAATTTTATTGGCATCTCTTGTCATTATCATTTTGAGTCCGTTGATTCAATTTCTTGCGAATGCTCGCAATCCTCAATCAGATCCTAGAATTCATCCTTCCGGCTCAGACGTCATTTTAAACGTGAGCTGGTTCTTGCCGATCAAATTGTCGTCGATTATGCCCCTAAGTCTATTGAATTTATCCATCCTTGATCAGAGCGTCTGCTTATGATCCTTCGCTTTGTAAATCATAATTCCTTTGCAATTGAGCTCTAAGTTACTCAATTGTTTCTATAATCCAATGTCTTTGCATTGATTCTTCCTCTGGTTGTGAGCCGATACTAACATCAGATCCTTTATGGACCATCGGAACCTTGTTCGATTTTATCCGATAACGTCCTTCATATTCAATCACTTTGGAAGTTCTTTCCTTGATACATAATGCCTTTGGTAAATTATATTCCTTGATTTGGCCAACCTTGCTCTACTTTCGAGTTGGTGATATTTACTATTGAAGCTTGTGGGATATGTTTCCATGATCCCCCGATGGGTTGAACCTATGCCTTCCATAATATGTGTGAACTCAAAAGTTTTCATGAGTCATACTCTTCTGGTATTTTGCCAGATAAAATTTCAACACTGCAACTTCATCAAACGCGAGAAGTGAATGAAAGGTTATGCATTGAGGAAGTGGGAGTCGACCTTGAACTTTGCGTTCATGCCCATGGACACGATGCAAATCTTATCATGGAAGCTTCTCGCAGAATAGTTACCCCCTTGTTATAAGTGCTTGTATCTGTGGTTTGATCATGTACAAATGTGATTCTGACCATATTGTTCCCCTTTGATTCAATTTCTCAGACAAGTTAAAACCACTTGTCCTCTGCAGAGCAATACCCAATCCAACCTCTATTTTGGTCTATCGTCGAGTATTACCCCCTGGTATCTCGAGATTATCACAGAACTGCATAACCTCTTATGAGTTCTTTATCAAGTACTACATCCTCACTGATTCAAATTTTTCACAGGCTCCGAGTTATTAAACACTCGAAGACACCGATAACTGAAGCGAGTCCGCACTACGGTTCAACACCTCTTCAATAATCTTCTTTAAGTACGAGTTTGTACCCGATCATGTCATTCCTAGCCTGCTCTGCTATACCTATTCGTGTTCATTTTAACTGTGCTACCTGGTCCTTCTCCTTGAAACACAATTTTTGACGATGAGCTAAGCTTACGTCGATCTTTCCACATCATATCATTTCGCTTTGGACAGCAAGCTTGCCTTGGAATTTGTGTCATACCCTCGGTTCCATTAACCTTTCGCTTGATCATTCCTTTGACTTGAGGACATCGCCGATCTATTACATCTTCGTGGAGCCTCTTGACAAAATTTGTCGTGATCATCATCAACATCTTGACTCCTTCCTGGATATCAATTGAATTCATGATGAGAAATACCATCCTTGCCCTCGATGATTTGTGTTGTCACCGACCACTTTAATGCCTCCCCTCCAACACAAACTTGTTCGTGTTCTGTGTTGTACCTTGAGTTCCTTGCTATCCAACCTTTGATCTTAATTACCTTGGAGTATTACCATCTCTTTTGCCAAGAATGTGGTGAGAATTTCACCACCTCTTATGGATTCTTGATTTAATAATACTTCTCGCCATCTCCGCTCATTCCTTGGAACCCGTATTGTTTTTTTTAACCGGAATACCGACAATTGAGCTATGACGTGTGAATTCAAAACTTCTAGCAACCCTATCGCTTTGGAGTGAATGGGCGATAGTTTCATTCTAAGTCTTCCGATAATTGAGTCACCGTTCTAACATTGGTCGTGCAACCCAGCCCATATTTCGGGTGCACCTTTCAACCAATGTTTAATTATGTATGTTTTCCTCGAGCATACCTCACTATATCAATTGATCTGACAAAGGTTATCTCCTTGTTCAGATAATCGTGGAAATCCATTTTTTTTAAATCCCAATGGAATGTCGCTGAGTCCATCGGCCACCTCCTCACCCTCTCCTTGATTTAATGATGAACTCTTGTTTTGGAACTCTCTTCCATAGTTCGTTCCCCGAGAATCTTACGATGTCACCTCGTTACTTTGTGTCGCACCTTTTCTTCTCAGGCATCCTGAGCCTGAGGTATACAAACACCAATCAGATCTGAATCTCGGTCAGATATGATGGTTGGAACATATTTCCAAGAGTTATAACAATGGTCTTTATGTGACCCGGTAAGGTGATGTTGTGCCTAGCACACCTGGCCGGAGGCCCTATTGTTATAGATTCCTTTTCAGCAAGGTTATCCATTCTTCCATGAGGAAATTGTAATACTTATTCTATTAGTTGTTTCCGATGGATCTTTTGTATCCAAAGTCTGACCTTTGCTTGAAGACCATGTCAATGCTATCTGAAGCATGTCTGTGGTACTCCGATTTTCAACAAGAACATTTGAAGCCCAATGCTAAATGTATCCTGCTCAATTATCCAAACACCGTTGCCTGGGTAATGTCATGAAATCTCTCTCCCATTACCCAAATGGTATTCTACGTTATATCCTGTCACGGATATCATACTCTGTTTGTCCTTGGGAAGGAAATACCCCTGAAATATGTGTTTAAACACATTTTCCTTTCCATTGTTCTGTTTAACCTGGTAATCACCTTTCCTTTCCATTGGTTTGCTTAACCCTTCTTGTAATCTATATTATATAAGCAGTAGTATTCTTCTGCTTATGTAAAACACCTTGGTGTACAACCGTGTCAGTAAGACTCTGTTGCTCTTGTTGATAGCATTCCGGTAGCCACCGATGGACGAGAATTTTGCCTAATGGTCTGCCTTGTTCAACGAGCAGGAAAATGGTTCTCTTTGTCCCTCGACCTTGGTATCGACATTGTTGCCAACATAACTGATAGGCTACCCTCTGACATGTCTTGTTATCATGACCGTGCAAGATTTCACTGCTCCTGTTTAAAAAAAACACACCTGGTGGGCCCATAACCCACAGTTCCACAGGATCGAAACCTGACTCTCCTGTACACCACGTGTTCCCATGGTTATTCCTTGTGCGTAGCCTCGTATGTAATTCACGGGCCACCGTCCCAAGTGATCTATTCTGGTATCAGACGTAATACTCAATTTCGTTGTTCTGGACCCATTTCGCATGTGGTTTCAGACATCGAAAGATTGCCTATCCGATTGAAACTTCTCATGGTACCTTCTTACTTTGCTCTCGATAACTTCTTAAGTTTCAATACGAGAGATACTTATGCTTCTCCCCTTGAGTTAATCGTCCGATGATCAATTATGTTAGAATCCGTCCTTATAGAGTTTTTCCCCTCTTATCTTTTCGTAAGTCCGGTGAAGATCCTGAAGGAAGGACGGCAACTTCATCATGATGCATTGATGCAGAGAAATGAAGGCATCAATATAATGGATCGCCCACTTCGAGAAGAGGAACCAAGAGCGAGGAGATCCGTTAGCATTCCGTAACTAGACCTTTCCCCCCTTCTCTACCTCTTAAATCTCGGGACGAGATTTCTTATAGTGGAGGAGAATTGTGACGCCCGGATAATCAAGCTACAGTAACCTCTGCTAATGACACCACGTCACCTCCGTTACTGTCGCTAATCTCGTGTTAGTTCGAAAACGATTCAAATTCAAATTTGAAATTAAGGCAAACAACAAAAGTTTTCCAAAAATAAAACTAAAATGTTCTAAATGTGTCGGATAAATCATAGGTAAATGGGGTGGTGAAACCAAACTTTTATGAAATGCTTAACTACACCATAATGATTTAAATAGTAGCAAAACTAATTATTTAAATGCCTTCACTAATTAAATAAAATATCAAACTAAATTATTTGGGGACTAGAGTTTTTGTGGCAGTGGACTAAATTGAAATACCAAATTAGATGCCAAGTATATATTTCACAAAAAACTAAAACAATAAGAAACAAAGATAAAACAGAAATAAAAGGAAAGAAAATACAAAAGCAAAAAAAAAACTAAAAAGAATAAAAAGGGCCCCCTGGCCAACTAGGCCAGACGGCCCAGCTCACCGGCCAGGCCGGCCCACCTGGCCCAGCCGGCTGACCCGCCCCTACCTTATCCCCAGGAGGGGGGGAACCCTAACCGTAACCCCCCACTCCCCCATTCCCCCCTCTCGCTCTCTCCTCCCTCTACCGATCTAGATCGGGATCGACCCCGATCCCTTCGCCCCCGACGCCCCGCGGCCTCCCCCGCCGACTACCCGCTGTCGTCGCCCCGCCTCCTCGTCCCCTCCGCCCCGAGCCCGCTGCCCGAACCCCTACTCCCCCCGTGAGCACGCCCCGCGCTCCCCTTCTCTCTCTCTCGCCCGTGGCCGCGCGCCGACCCTTGCCGCTGCTCTCCCTCCGCCGTTGCCTCCCCGTGCACTGCGCCCGCTCGCCGTCCCTGGACGCGCCTGCCTGCGCTGCCGCTGCTCGCCTGATACCGCATTGCCGCTGTCGATGCTGCCTTTGCTGCTGACGCCGCCCGCGCCCGTAGCCACCCGCCCGTCCGTGCTCACCGCGGCCCTGCACCACCATGGCCTCGCCGCGCCGACGCCTCAGCCCGCGTGTCGTTGCTCGCGCCTGGCCATCGGCTCACGCGCCCGAAGTCCCCGCCATCGCTCGCGCTCCCTCTTCTTCGCGCCCGCTCGCGCCTCGCCCCGCGGCCATCTCCGCCTTCAACCTACCGCTTCTAGCGCCCGCCTTCGCTCGCTGTGGCCGCCGGCCGCGTCCTCGCCCCAGCTACCACCCCCTACCACCGCATCCGCCGCGGCCCGCTCCCTTCCATGGCAGGCGTCGTGCCCCGCCATGGCTGCCGGCAAGGCAGCGTCCGGTCCAGGCGACCCGGCGCCCGCAACTGCGCCCATTCGAGCGACAATCGTTGCCCCGGCGCCCAAAACCCGTTAAGGCCCCCTGTGCCTATGACAGGGGGGGCCCACGACCAGAACGTTTTTAACAAAAAAAAGAAGAAAAATAGATAATAAATATAATAATTAAAATGTTAATTAATTAATTAGAGAATTAATTAAATCGGATTAGATTAACCTAGTCATTTAGTTAAATCTAATTAGCCCTATTTAATTACTATGAGCCTATGACATATGGGCCCCATGCCCCTTTAAAGAAAAGAGGAATTAGAAAATTATAATAATTAATTAATTAGGATAATTAATTAACTTAATTAATTCTGTTTAGCTAACCTAAACCTAATTAGGCTAATTAATTCTGATAATGAGATAACAGTCAATGACCGACGGGCCCCACCCACCAGTTGACTGGTCAACGGTCAGAGTTGACCGCTGACATCATGTTGATGTCATAATAGTATTTCCTAAATTAATTAATTCTGTTAGTCCTAAAAATGATTTAAATCTTTAATAATTAATATAAAATAAACTGTAGCTCGGATGAAAAAACTTTGTACATGAAAGTTGCTCAGAACGACGAGAGAATCCGGAAACGCGGCCCGTTCGTCCCTCACACATCCCTAACCTATCGAACTCGCAACTTTTCCCCTCCGGCTCCTCTGCCCAAAAACGTGAAACACCGGGGATACTTTCTCGGATGTTTTCCCCCTTCGCCGGTATCACCTAATACCGCGTTAGGGCACCCCTAGCACCGATACTTGTCATGTCATACATCACTATGCATCTGTTTGCTTAAATATTTATTGGTTCTTCCCCCTCTTCTCTCGCTAGACACCGAGACCGACGCTGTTACTACCCAGTACGACTACGGAGTTGACGACCCCTCTCTCTTGCCAGAGCAACCAGGCAAGCCCCCCCTTTGATCACCAGATATCGCCTACTCTTCTCTACACTGCTTGCATTAGAGTAGTGTAGCATGTTACTGCTTTTCGTTATTCCTACCCTGATGCATAGCATGTCCTTGCTACTACTGTTGTTACCATTACCTGCTATCCTACTGCTTAGTATAGGATGCTAGTGTTCCATCAGTGGCCCTACACTCTTGTCCGTCTGCCATGCTATACCGCTGGGCCGTGATCACTTCGGGAGGTGATCACGGGCATATACGATATACTTTACACAGTTACATTACCTGTGATACTGTTCGGAGATGGGGGCTGAAGGGGCAGGTGGCTCCATCCCGGTAGAGGTGGGCCTGGGTTCCCGACGGCCCCCGACGGTTACTTTGAGGCGGAGCGACAGGGCAGGTTGAGACCACCTAGGAGAGAGGTGGGCCTGGCCCTGGTCGATGTTCGCGGATACTTAACACGTTTAACGAGATCTTGGTATTTGATCTTAGTCTGGATACTGGCCTATACGCACTAACCATCTACGCGGGGACAGTTATGGGCACTCGACGTCGTGGTATCAGCCGAAGCACTTCGTGACGCCAGCGACTGAGCGGCGCGCGCCGGGTTGGACCGCGTAACGTGACTTCCTTTGTAATGGAGGTTGCTAGGTCTGCTCTCCGGCCGCGTACGCAACGTGCAGGTGTGCTATGGGCGATGGGCCCAGACCCCTGTGCGCTTAGGTTTAGACCGGCGTGCTGGCCTCTTTGTTGTGCCTAGGTGGGGCTGCGACGTGTTGATCTTCTGAGGCCGGGCATGACCCAGAAAAGTGTGTCCGGCCAAATGGGATCGAGCGTGTTGGGTTATGTGGTGCACCCCTGCAGGGAAGTTAATCTATTCGAATAGCCGTGATCTTCGGTAACAGGACGACTTGGAGTTGTACCTTGACCTTATGACAACTAGAACCGGATACTTAATAAAACACACCCTTCCAAGTGCCAGATACAACCGATGATCGCTCTCTCACAGGGCAACGAGGGGAGGATCATCGGTTAGGGTTATGCTATGCGATGCTACTTGGAGGACTTCAGTCTGCTCTCTTCTACATGTTGCAAGATGGAGGTGACCAGAAGCGTAGTCTTCGACAGGACTAGCTATCCCCCTCTTATTACGGCATTCTGCAGTTCCGTCCATATATGATACCCGTATTCCATTTGATACCCATGCATATGTAGTGTAGCTCCTTGCTTGCGAGTACTTTGGATGAGTACTCACGGTTGCTTTCTCCCTCTTTTCCCCCTATCCCTTCTACCTGGTTGTCGCAACCAGATGTTGGAGCCCAGGAGCCAGACGCCACCTTCGACGACGACTCCTACTACACCGGAGGTGCCTACTACTACGTGCTGCCCGCTGACGACGACCAGGAGTAGTTTAGGAGGATCCCAGGCAGGAGGCCTGCGCCTCTTGCGATCTGTATCCCAGTTTGTGCTAGCCTTCTTAAGGCAAACTTGTTTAACTTATGTCTGTACTCAGATATTGTTGCTTCCGCTGACTCGTCTATGATCGAGCTCTTGTATTCGAGCCCTCGAGGCCCCTGGCTTGTAATATGATGCTTGTATGACTTATTTTATTTGTAGAGTTGTGTTGTGATATCTTCCCGTGGGTCCCGGATCTTGATCGTACACGTTTGCGTGTATGATTAGTGTACGATCAAATCGGGGGCGTCACAAAACCCTAAACCATTGCGACCATTTTGGTCAGAAAGGTCGTAAATTCCTTACACGAAATGGTCACAAAGCAAACAGTGCTAGTACGCTGCCTTATTTCTAGTTGTTAATGACCAGTATAGATGGTCATAGCCTTGTAGATTGTGGTGGGTTGTGATGACTAGGCGCTATCTCATCAGTTTTGCCTATGTGTCATGTCCATGTGGCAGTTTTTGCCCTAGGTTGTGAAGCAACCTATATTTCTATCATTCCCAAAATTCCCAAACAGATCTTATAAATTCTTTGGGGCATATCTTCATCAAATATGTAAAAATCCTTCCTTGCCTAGTTCAAAACTAATTCAACAATATTCATTTTCCTATTCTGTTCACAACAACACTTTATGAAGGAAGTGCTATTTATATATTCTTGATTGCCCTCGGAATTTTTGGGCACTCTTTCCTATCCAAATTATTACCGCATGACAAAATTCAGCTCCATTTGCCTAGCAAATATTCCTCGGCAAATTTCCAAAGTTTTTGTCCACCTAGAAGCATTGTGAAGGAAGTACCTTTTTTATATCTCTAAATGACATGAAATTTATACAGTTCCTTCATATGCCCAAATTATCAACCTCCTCCAAATTGCAGCTCAGTCAAATCATCTATGTGAGCCCAGGTTCAATTTATATTTTATGGCCAAATTGGCACGTTGCAAAGCAAGTGTTATATAGACCCCTCCTATCACCCTCAAACTTTTCGGGCACTCTTCCATACCCAAATCATTGCCACATGATAATATTCAGCTCAATTTTCCTAGTAAATCTTTCTCGGGAAATTTTCAAAGTTTCTACCTCGAGAGAAGCTTTATGAAGTAAGTACTAGCTAGGCTTACCCAAATGATCTGGAAATTTACCAGAGCATGACCATACCTAAGTAACTTACCTACACCAATTTTGAGCTCATTTCATTCATCCAATCTCTCTCACTAGTTTTCCCAAGTTTCTGTCCATAGAAGAGCATTGTGAAGGAAGTACTACTTTGGCATGTCCAAATGGTATCAATTTTCTACAATGCTTTCCTATGCCCAAATAACCATCCTCCACAAAATTCCAGCTCACTCCATTCATTATTTTGAGCCCATCTTCAACATTCATATTTTTGTCCAACGTGGTACTTTGCAAAGCAAGTACCACCTAGGATCCTCCTTTTGAGCTAAAAATTTGTGAAGACATTCTCCTTAGTAGATGATCACCTCAGCCAAAACTCACGCCCATTGGCCCTGTGCATTTCCCGTACCGCTAATCAAACACTTGGCTGCTAATTCATGTTTGAGCATCGATCGGTCTCCTCGTGAGAATCTTATGTTGTAATTTTCTTCCTAGCACCAACCTGGGGAGTGGCCAACCCACTAGACACGCCTAGGCCGCCCAGAACACATGGCAACATTACGGTCACGCGGTGACCACGTGACGGGCATGCGAGTTTACGCGCTCTAGAGTTGGGCGCCTCGGCCACCGCCCAAACCTCGACGTATCGCCACCAAACCATGTATTTATGATTAAATAGGTACTTATGTAACTAGAAATGATTTTTGGAAAAAATAAATAGTAAACTATGAGGCAGCTGCAGTTCAAATTTGACCCGCTTCCAACTAAACCGGCGGGAATTTGTCTTTTTCACCAGAGGTGTATCAAAACTTTTGACACTCAACCATTTTGTCAATTGTGCATTAAATATGGCCTAGTATTTTAGAAAATTGATTTGGTCTGATTTTGCAACAAATATATGGTAGGTCCTTCACAAAAAAACTCATTTCGGGCACTCGGAAAATGGAAAATGGTTTTTCCGTGCAAAGAAAATGAAAAATCCCTTAGGAAACATTGTTTGTAATTCCAATATGCACCCTTGTGCACAATATGAGATCATTTGAACAAACTATGCCAAGAATGTGGCCATAAGATTGATTATTTGGCTTGAAAGCCATTGATCTCCACACGTGATAGCTCGTTTCTTTGAACACTTTTTTTAAAATAATAGCCGTATTACAAGTTTATTATTTTTCCTGGGAACTTGGCCACATATAATGACACAATGCGAAGGTTTCCCAATTTTTTGATTTTTTTGAATTTTTTATGCCCGTTTCAAAATGCAGTCAAAACGGCGGGAATGACCGTTCCTAGCTAGTGGTTGAATCTTGGATTTTTTTGGTGTTTCTCTAATTAAATAGATACTTATGTACCTAGAAATGATTTTTGGAAAAAATAAAGAGCAAACTATGAGGCAGCTACAGTTCAAATTTGACCCGCTTCCAACTAAATCGGCGGGAATTTGTCTTTTTCACCAGAGGTGGATAAAAACTATTTACACCCAACCATTTGGTCAATTATGCATTACATATGTCCTAGTATTTTAATTATTTGGTCCAATTTTGCAACAATTATTTGGGAGGTCCTTCACAAAAAACCCTCCTTTTGGGCACTCAAAAAATGGAAAATGGTTTTTCCGTGCAAAGAAAATGAAAACTCCCTTAGGCAACATTCTTTGGAATTCCAATATGCACCCTTGTGCACAATATGAGATCATTTGAACAAACTATGCCATGAATGTGGCCATAAGATTGATCATTTGGCTTGAAAGCCATTGATCTCCACACGTGATAGCTCGTTTCTGAGAACATTTTTTTAAAATAATTGCCGTATTACAAGTTTATTATTTTTCCTGGGAACCTGGCCACATATAATGACACAATGCGAAGGTTTCCCAATTTTTTGATTTTTTTTGAATTTTTTATGCCCGTTTCAAAATGCGGTCAAAACGGCGGGAATGACTGTTCCTAGCTATTGGTGAAACTTGGAAAACTTTTTGTGTTTCTCTGATTAAAAAGATACTTATGTACCTAGAAATGATTTTTGGAAAAAATAAAGAGCAAACTACGAGGCAGCTACAGTTCAAATTTGACTCGCTTCCAGCTAAATCGGTGGGAATTTGTCTTTTTCACCAGAGGTGGATAAAAACTTTTTACACCCAACCATTTGGTCAAATGTGCAATAAATATGGCCTAGTATTTTAGAAAAATGATTTGGTACAATTTTGCAAGATACATATGGTAGGTCCTTCACAAAAAAAAACACATTTTGGTCACTCAGAAAATGAAAAATGGTTCTTTTGAGCAAAGAAAATGAAAACCTCCCAAATCAACATTGTTTGTCATGCCTAAATACACACATGTACAAAATATTGGTTTATTTGAACTAACTATAAGAGGTTAAATGTTTGCCTGAATAAGAGGGTACAAACTATAAGAGAAAAAACAAAAAATGCTTAATTCTGATTGGTGGAACCAGCTGTGGCATGGATTAGTGACATGGCAAACATATGTCCATCCATCCATCCATCCATCTGTCCGTCCATCCACCCCTCCGCTCTCTCAGCTAACCCTAGTGCTTGCAGATCCCTCCCCTCGCCGCCACCCGCCCCTCCCCTCGCAGATCCATCCTTCCCCTCCCTCCTTCCCCTCTGGCAAGATCGCCGTGCTCTACTCCTCCCTCCTTCCCCTCCGGCAAGATCGTCGTGCTCTGCTCCTTCCTCCTTCCCCTCCAGCAAGATCCCACATCCATCGATCCATCCTTAACCGGAACCCCTCTCCCGATGCCAGATCCAATCCTCCTCCCTCCCTCCTCGCCCCGGCTCCCTGCTCCCCTCCCCTTCCAAATCACCGCCACCACCTCCCTCCTCCTCCCTCGCCCCGGTTCCCTGCTCCACCGAGGCCGCCATCGGGAGATCCGACTTCGCCGACGGGAATGGGGCCGGATCCGCCACGCCCGAGCGCTCCATCCTCGTTGACAGGGACGACTACATCCTGGCCTCGGCGCTTCCGGAAGTGGCGGCTCATCTCCTTCCTCGGGCACCACAACTTCAACCGCACCATGGATGTGTAAGCACACAGTCGTGTCTCCCCCTTCCCCCTTCAAACCTGCCTCTGCGAATGCATCTCTTGATCCGGGCAACGCACACGCGCGCGCAGGTTGGTGACCCAGACGGACCTAGCCGAGCTGGTGGACGCGGGCCATCGACTACCTCTCCCGCTTCCTGCCCTCCGACCGCCTGCTGGGCGTCCACGGTCGCGCCCTCTTCCACTACCTCCGCGTGCACAAGGTCATCGACGACGTGCTCGCCGGAGCCCTGGAGGCGCGCTCCGTCACCGCCGCCCTCGACCAGTGCATCATCCGCCACCCCACCAAGAGCCATGCCGTCACCAGGCTCCGCACCATCTTCTCCTCCCTCCTCTGCTCCAAGCGATACAGGTAAAATACAACATTGCTAGCTATCGTTGCAAGTCTGCGATCGATTCGATAGATAAAATGAGCATTGGTCCGTCAGATGGGATCTTGATTTCGTTGCGTTGCTTAGGGCTGTTATAATGCCCGTGTCAGGTGTAGCTGCAGAGACGCTGGGCAGAGTGTATGGATACAATGTCCATGCATGAAAGAACTAAAATTCAGTTAATGTCCATGTTGTTAGTCATCTAGTTTGTAGGATCGGAGTGACTGCCTGCTGCCATTTGCTTGTGTTCCATCTTTGTTGAATGTACCTACCATCATACCTGTGGTGTTTTAAGCATCTTGGATCTCAATATATGGTGTCGAAACTATTGAAAGAAAATGATGTAAGAGTTGTCCTGCTTGTTTCAATTATTTCCCTGGATATGTTTCTCTGTTTAGCTTTCTCGCTGGAATGGCGCTCTGCTTTGTGATGCGGAGCTTCTGAATCTTTGTGGTGGAATCTTGTTATTTTAATTATATGTCATTGTATCTCATATTTCTGCACTTTTTCTTCTGGAGCAGAAACATTAAGGTTGAACTTACAGAAGCTTACCCATATCATTCATGTTCTCGGTGGTGGATTACTACTGTAGTATTATGCTGTCTACTGCTTTTAACCTTGGAGTCTACTGCTCTTAACATAGCTTTGTTTTCACCTTTAGGCTCCAAGTAGATCTGAAAGTTAGCCTCTCCAATTTTCCTTGGAGTCTACTGCTCTTAACATCATTGTACTATGTGCAGAAAGAACATGAATGAAATCCTTGTCACTTCATTTTCAGGTAAGACCGGAGCTGTATGGAGATAGTAATGCTAGGTTCTTCACTTACTGGACAGTAAGTATTGTTTGCACAAACAAAATGTTCGCCTTTTGCCTGGTCTCATTGCCCCGGATTCAGTTTAACTAAACATGCATTTCGCAGACTGATGTGTACCAAGAGACGGGGTGCTACCACCACAACTGCCGTGGGTTTGTCCAGAAGACCAACAAGATAGCCATCGGCGCGGCTATCACGCCACAATCGGTGTACAACGGGAGGCAGTTTGATATTAATCTGATGATATGGAAGGTAAATGCCATTTCAGAATCACTGATGTAATTTTCATTTTTCAAGAAGAATTGGTTGATCTGCATGGCAAATGCATGATGATTAGGAATATGATCATGTCTCCTGTAGAATTGGATTTCTCTGGCCGTTCCGTAAACTAAATTTGGTTCAGTTAAAAAACTGCACTACCTGACAGTTTTGGGCAGCGAGCTTCTAACTGAAAAACGAGTTTGTTATGCTCATAATTTCAAGTTGGCCTCTACATATGAGTTGTAAAGCATGCTCTAAGGTTTCCGTATAGTACTCGTTTGCTTCGTTTGGATGTATGGTTTGAGAGCAGCCATCTATTTAGTTTGTTGTCCAGAAATATAGTACAGTTTAATGTCGGTGGTGGTCTTGTCTTAGATAGATTCTGTAGTGTATTAATCTCACTGGGTAGAGTGGCCTACTTGCACACTTTTATTGACTCGTTGGTTACTGATTACTTTCCAGCGAGTAGCACATGTCTCAAGCAACTATAGTATTCCTTTCCCTGAATTGCTCCCTTGTTTTGTTGTGGCCGTATGCTCTGTGGTCAATGATGCGTGTTGTATACATATTAAAACCAAAATTGGAGTTGTTTTAGTTGTGCATATTAGAACTGAATTATGCTCTGTTTTGCTGTAGTTGTATGCTCTTATTGCTAAATTGTTTAGTGGGTTTTTCAAACTAAACTCGTCCAGTCAGCTTGCCATGATGTATTGTATATTACTGTACTTCAGACGTCTTGTAGAATTTGGTGTGGCAATACATCTGAAGTACAGTAATATACAATACATCATAGTACAGTAATATACAATATCTTGCTATGAAAGATTGTAGAATTCTTTTAGTTCCTGCTTCTCATGTATACATCAGTTGTTGTGATTACATCTTCATTACATTATAGACATCTTCATTTCTGTGAAATTTTGTTAAATATATATTTTCTAGATTGTCTATACACTAAACCTGGAGGTTTGAATATCTACTCCAGGAATGAAGATGGTACTCTAATGCCTTTGTGTTCACCCTTTTACAGGAGCTCCAGGCCTAGGAAATTTCAAGTTCGAAGTGGCGTGTAGCCCTAGCAGCAAAGATTTGTTCTGTTTGACTGTAATAAACTGTAAATATTATAGTACTGTAATAGTAGGCATATCTGGGTTGTAATAGACTATGCACAGATTGTAATAGACTATGTACAGTAGCTCCAGGCCTAAGAAATTCTACATTTTTCTGTTCTATTTAAAATATTGATTATTTGTGTGATTTGAAGACGTGTGAAATGGAAACCTGATTAGTGGGCCATTTGTGAAAATAATCTAAACAATGCTCACATTTTTGACATGTGGGACCAATATAGGAGATTATGACAAGTGGGACCCATCTAACTTGTGGGACCAGATTGAAAAATATATACTGAAAAACTAAAAAGGCCATGGCCCAAAATATATAAAAGGCCAAATTGTTGGGCCAGGCCCATGTAGCTAGACAAAATTCATAGAAAAAATATATAGTAAAAAGGCTGAATTGTTGGGCTAAGCCCATGTAGAAAACCGAATTGGACCGGGCTGAATCTTGTGCCACATCAGCTTGCCACGCTGGATGCCTACGTGGCCTAGGGAGGTTGCTAGTGACCAAAACGCCATAGTAGATGTATTTTGGTCATAAACGTCTACGACCATTCAAGAAGAAAGGTCGCTATAGTCAGTTTATGACGGCCAGCTTTTGACCTTATGTTTTTGGTCACAAAAAGCATTTGTGACCATTCAGTGACCAATAGTGGTGGTCACAAGTTGACATATTTCTTGTAGTGTAGGACAGCAAAGGATTAATTCTGTCACAGGCATAACGGGTCGTTAATGGGCCAGAATATAGGACGGGCTGGAAACGGCGCAACGGGTTAATAGGCCAGAAATGGGCCGACTCTTGCCATGGGCCGAATTTGGCCCATTAGGGTAACAGGCCAGTAACGGGCCATCTCTTGCCATGGGCCGAATTTGGCCCATTAGTGGAACAGGCCAGTAACGGGCCGACTCTTGCCATGGGCCGAATTTGGCCCATTAGGGTAACAGGCCAGTAACGGGCCGGAAGTAATCGAGGGCCAAAAAGGAGCCCAAGAACGTATGGGCCGTCAATAGGCCGAAAGCTAACACGGGCTGGAAACGGCCCATGTAAATCACAGGTCGTTAACGGGTATAAAGAAAATTACTGTTCATTATGGGCTAGACTCACCGTGGGCCTGTAATGGGCCGAAAGATACGAAGGCCTCATATGGGCCGAAAGACGTCGTGGGCCATACATGGGTCGAAAGTGAAATGGGCTGGTATTATATTCGACAGCCCACATGACGTTGTTGGGCCGATTTCCTTTAGGGCCTAACGGGCCGTGAGTTAATTGGCCGTAAAATGGGTTGTTTGCAAAGAGACCGTTAACAGGCTTTTCATGGGAACGCCCGTTAACTTTTGACCAAGTCAAACGGGCCGGCTTTGTAAGCTAAATGGGCCACTGTTGGGCCGTGCCACGTGTCGACATATCATAGGTGCGTATCTGACCCACTGACGAGCTGACACGTGTTTCGTCCGGCCAATAAGAATTTTACACGTGGAAATTTCCCATTGGTCGGGGCTGTTAACGGGTTATCGAATCCAAAACCCGACCCAATAGCTTAACGGTGTTCCGTTACGGTGGATGCCATGTGTGGGTCACCCTTGACGAAAGCACTTCTGTGACGCGCGATTTATCGTCATGGAAGTGACACTTCCGTGATGATAATTTTGGTAATGTCATGGAACACTTCTACAACCACACAGGTATGACTATCTTGATTCTGTCATAAATTTGTCATGGATGTACATGCATGACAAAAAAAGCAACCTACTGTGACAAACACGTATCATCACGGAAGTGTATTTTTTTTGTAGTGTCAACATTAGTCATAAGGAACTCATATACTTATTGCAAAAATCTACATGTTATCAAAGCAAAGTATTACGCGCATGCTCCTAGGGGGATATATTGGTAGGAAAAGACCATCGCTCATCCCCGACCGCCACTCATAAGGAAGACAATCAATAAATAAATCATGCTCCGACTTCATCACATAACGGTTCACCATATGTGCATGCTACAGGAATCACAAACTTTAACACAAGTATTTCTCAAATTCAAAACTACTCACCTAGCATGACTCTAATATCACCATCTTCATATCTCAAAATAATTATCTAGTCTAGTATCAAACTTCTCATAGTATTCAACACACTCATAAGAAATTTTTTTACTAATCTTCAATGCCTAACATAGTTAAAGAAAATTACCATGCTGTTTTGTAGGACTCTCAAAATAATCTAAGTGAAGCATGAGAGAACAATAGTTTCTATAAAACAAATCCGCCACCGTGCTCTAAAAGATATAAGTGAAGCACTAGAGCAAAAACTATATAACTCAAAAGATATAAGTGAAGCACATAGAGTATTCTAACAATTTCCGAATCATGTGTGTCTCTCTCAAAAGGTGTGTACAAAAAGGATGATTGTGGAAAACTAACAAATAAAGACTCAAATAATACAAGACGCTCCAAGCAAAACACATATCATGTGGTGAATAAAAATATAGCTCCAAGTAAAGTTACCGATGGAAGTAGACAAAAAGAGGGGATGCCTTCCGGGGCATCCCCAAGCTTTGGCTTTTAGGTGTCCTTAGATTATCTTGGGGTGCCATGGGAATCCCCAAGCTTAGGCTCTTGCCACTCCTTGTTCCATAATCCATCAAATCTTTTACCCAAAACTTGAAAACTTCACAACACAAAACTTAACAGAAAATCTCGTGAGCTCTGTTAGCGAAAGAAAACAAAACACCACTTCAAGGTACTGTAATGAACTCATTTTTTATTTATATTGGTGTTAAATCTACTGTATTCCAACTTCTCTATGGTTTATAAACTATTTTACTAGCCATATAATCATCGAAATAAGCAAACAACACACGAAAAACAGAATTTGTCAAAAACAGAATAGTCTGTAGTAATCTGTAACTAACGCAAACTTCTGGAACTCCAAAATTTCAGCCAAAATAGGAAGACCTAGAAAATTTGTTTATTGACCAGAAGCAATTGGAATCAATATTTTATCACGTTTAGGTGATTTTTAACAATTATTTTCGTGAACATAAAGTTTCTGGAATTTTCAGCAAGATCAAATAACTATCATCCAAGAAGATCCTGTAGGTTAAACTTGGCACAAACACGAATTAAAACATAAAAACACATCTAACCAGAGGCTCGATCAAATATTTATTCCTAAACAGAAGCAAAAAGCAAAAAACTAAAAATAAAATTGGGTGGCCTCCCAACAAGCGCTATCGTTTAACGCCCCTAGCTAGGCATAAAGATTTCAATGATGCTCACATGAAAGACAATAATTGAAGCACAAAGAGAGCATCATAAAACATGTGACAAACACATCTAAGTCTAACATAATTCCTATGCATAGGCATCTTATAGACAAACAAATTATCAAGGAAAGCAAAAACTAGCATATGCAAGGAAGCGGAAAGAAACAATAGCATCTCAACATAACGAGAGGTGATTTAGTAACATGAAAATTTTTACGACCATATTTTCCTCTCTCATAATAATTACATGTAGGATCATAAGCAAATTCAACAATATAGCTATCACATAACATATTCTCAACACGATCCACATGCATGCGAAGTTGAGACTCTTCCAAAATAGTGGGGTTATCATTAACTAAAGTCATGACCTCTCCAAACCCACTTTTATCAAAAATACCGTAAGATTGAACATCCTCCAAATATGTGGGATCTAAAGTTGACACTCTTCCAAACCCACTTTCAATATTATTTCAAACATTATTATCAATCTCATATTCATCATGGGGCTTAAATAAATTTTCAAGATCATAAGAAGAATCACCCCAATCATGATCATTGCAACAAGTAGTAGACATAGCAAAACTAGAATCCCCAAGCTTAGGGTTTTGCATATTATTAGCACGATTGACATCAAGAGAATTTATAGTAAAATCATTGCAATCATGCTTTTTATTCAAGGAGCTATCGTGAATCTCTTCATAAATTTCTTCATCACAATTTTCAGATTTACGAATTTCAAGCAAAACCTCATAAAGATAATCTAGTGCACTCAAATCACTAGAGATTGGTTCATCATAATTGGATCTCTTAAAAAGATTAGCAAGGGGATGAGGATCCATATCAATAGATTTTTAGCAAGCAAAGATGCAAACACATAGAAGGCACATGGCAACACAAGCAAAAGAAAAAGACGAACGGAAGAGGGGCGAATAAAATGGCAAGGGTGAAGTGGGGGCGAGGAAAACGAGAGGAAAATGGAAAATAATGTAATGCGGGAGATAAGGGTTTGTGATGGGTACTTGGTATGTTGACTTTTGTGTAGACTCCCCGGCAACGGCGCCAGGAAATCCTTCTTGCTACCTCTTGAGCACTGCGTTGGTTTTCCCTTGAAGAGGAAAGGGTGATGCAGTAAAGTAGCGTAAGTATTTCCCTCAGTTTTTGAGAACCAAGGTATCAATCCAGTAGGAGGCCACGCACGAGTCCCTCGCACCTACACAAAAAAATAAAATCCTTGCAACCAACGCAATAAAGGGGTTGTCAATCCCTTCACGATCACTTACGGAAGTGAGATCTGATAGATATGATAAGATAATATTTTTGGTATTTTTATGATAAAGATGCAAAGTAAAATAAAAGGCAATAAAAATAGCTAAGTGTTGGAAGATTAATATGATGGAAAATAGACCCGGGGGGCATAGGTTTCACTAGTGGCTTCTCTCGAGAGCATAAGTATTACGGTGGGTAAAAAAATTACTGTTGAGCAATTGACAGAATTGAGCATAGTTGTGAGAATATCTAGGTATGATCATGTATATAGGCATCACGTCCGCGACAAGTAGACCGACTCCTGCCTGCATCTACTACTATTACTCCACACATCGACTGCTATCCAGCATGCATCTAGAGTATTAAGTTCATAAGAACAGAGTAACACTTTAAGCAAGATGACATGATGTAGAGGGATAAACTCATGCAATATGATATAAACCCCATCTTGTTATCCTCGATGTCAACAATACAATACGTGCCTTGCTGCCCCTACTGTCACTGGGAAAGGACACCGCAAGATTGAACCCAAAGCTAAGCACTTCTCCCATTGCAAGAGAGATCAATCTAGTAGGCCAAACCAAACTGATAATTTGAAGAGACTTGCAAAGATAACCAATCATACATAAAAGAATTCAGAGAAGATTCAAATATTGTTCATAGATAAACTTGATCATAAACCCACAATTCATCGGTCTCAACAAACACACCGCAAAAGAAGATTACATCGAATAGATCTCCACAAGAGAGGGGGAGAACATTGTATTGAGATCCAAAAAGAGAGAAGAAGCCATCTAGCTAATAACTATGGACCCGAAGGTCTAAGGTAAACTACTCACACATCATTGGAGAGGTTATGGTGTTGATGTAGAAGCCCTCCGTGATCGATGCCCCCTCCGGCGGAGCTCCGGAAAAGGCCCCAAGATGGGATCTCACGGGTACATAAGGTTGCGGTGGTGGAATTAGGTTTTTGGCTCCATATCTGGTAGTTTGGGGGTACGTAGGTATATATAGGAGGAAGAAGTACGTCGGTGCAGCAACATGGGCCCCACGAGGGTGGAGGGCGCCCCCCTACCTCATGCCTTCCTGGTAGCTTTCTTGACGTAGGGTCCAAGTCCTCTGGATCATGTTCGTTCCAAAAATCACATTCCCGAAGGTTTCATTCCGTTTGGACTCCGTTTGATATTCTTTTTCTGCGAAACTCTGAAATAGGCAAAAAATAGCAATTCTGGGCTGGGCCTCCGGTTAATAGGTTAGGCCCAAAAATAATATAAAAGTGTATAATAAAGCCCAATAATGTCCAAAACAGAATATAATATAGCATGGAACAATCAAAAATTATAGCATGGAACAAGTTTGGTGCCTCGGACGCCGGCAGCGAGTTTACTGGTTTCAGACCATGGGCTGCTATGATGCCACCAAGGGCAAGCCTGAGGGCGATCTTAATCCATCACAACTGGAAGCTTTTGAGAAGATCGATACTCTCTTTAAAGGCGCTCTTCTGAGTGTTCCGGATGATTCCATTGTGGATTCGTATATGTCGTTTGAAAATGGCAAGGTCATGTGGGCTGCGCTCGAGGCCAAGTTTGATGCCTCGGATGCCGACAGCGAGTTGTACGTCATGGAGCAATTCTATGACTACAAGATGACTGATGAGCGCTCTATTGTACAACAGGCTCATGAGATACAGTTGCTCGCAAAAGAACTTGAGTACTTCAAGTGTGTGTTGCCGGACAAATTTGTTGTCGGGGCCATCATTGCCAAGCTTCCACCTTCGTGGAACAATTTTTCTACTTCCCTGAAACACAAGACAGGAGTTTTCCGTTGCGGATCTCATTGGTACTCTTGATGTTGAAGAGAAGGCGAGAGCAAAGGACACACGTGCTCGAGTTGCTGAGGGAGCTTCTAGTGCCCACATCGTACAGAAGAAGAACTTCCATCCCAGCAAGTTCAAAAACAACAAGAACAAAACTCAGGGCAAAGGCAAGTTTGATACAAAGAACAAGCCATCACATTCTACCAACTTCAAGAAGAATTCTCATAAGAAGGGGAAGGGACTTTGCCATGTCTGTGGTGATCCTAATCACTGGGCTTCGAAGTGTCCTAACCTCTTTGAGGAGCGCGAACATGAGAAGAGCAGCAAGTCCGCTAATGTTGTCATCGGTGATACTGATATGAAGGAATCAGGGTGCGGTATTTTTCCTACCATCCTTTCAGTATTTCAATCCCCTGATTGGTTAATTGACACCGGCGCCAATGTACATGTTTGTGCTAACGCCTCCATGTTTTCTTCTTACCAGGCCACAGGGACTTCTCCCGTGCTGATAGGGAATGGGTCACATGCCATCGTTTGAGGTGTTGGTACGGTCGATCTGAAGTTTACTTCGGGGAAGACCGTGCGTCTGAAGAACGTTCATCATGTGCCGTCCATCAATAAAAATCTCGTTAGCGGTTCCCATTTATGTTGAGATGGTTTTAAGTTTGTTTTCGAATCCAATAAAGTTGTAATTTCTAAGTATGGACAATTTGTTGGAAAAGGCTATGAGAGCGGAGGCTTGTTTCGCCTGTCTTTGTCAGATATTTGCACTAAAGTTATTAATAATGTTTGCCACAATAATGAGTCTGATATTTGACATTCACGACTTTGTCACATTAACTTTGGTTGCATGATGCGGCTAGCCAATATGAGTTTAATTCCGAAAATCTCTACTGTCAAAGGCTCTAAGTGCCAAGTATGTGTGCAAGCTAAGCAACCTCGCAAGTCCCATAAGACTGCAGAGGCAAGAGACTTGGCGCCACTAGAGCTTATACATTCTGATCTTTGTGAGATGAATGGCGTGTTGACAAAAGGTGGAAAGAGATACTTCATGACGTTGATCGATGACTCCACTAGATATTGTTATGTGTATCTTCTGAAATCAAAAGACGAGGCTTTAAATTTCTTCAAAACTATAAAGCTGAGGCAGAGAACCAACTTGATCGGAAAATTAAACGGCTTAGGTCCGATCGTGGTGGAGAGTATTTTTCCAATGAATTTGATCTGTTTTGTGCGGAACATGGTATAATCCATGAGAGGACGCCTCCCTACTCGCCTCAGTCAAATGGGGTAGCCGAAAGAAAGAACCGAACTCTAACTGATATGGTTAACACCATGTTAGACACATCGGGTCTTTCCAAGGAATGGTGGGGGAGGCGCTAATGACTGCATGTCATGTCCTAAACCGAGTTCCCACAAAGCATAAGACCATGACTCCATTTGAGGAATGGGAAAGGAAAAGATTGAAACTCTCTTACCTACGTACTTGGGGTTGTTTGGCGAAAGTCAATATGCCAATTCCCAAGAAGCGCAAGCTTGGACCAAAAACCGTGGATTGTGTTCTTTTGGGCTATGCTTTTCATAGCATTGGCTATAGATTTTTTGATAATAAAATCTGAGGTATCCGACATGCATGTCGGTACAATTATGGAGTCGAATGATGCGACTTTCTTTGAGGACATATTTCCTATGAAGGATATGTCGAGTTCGTCAAGCCAGGAGATACCTACTCCATCTAGTGAGGAATTCGCTATAATTCCTGAACCCAACATTGCGATGGAACACGTTGAGAATCCTATTGAGGGTGACAATGGAACTCCTGTGAGGAGTAAGAGACAGATGACTGCAAAGTCCTTTGGTGATGATTTCATTGTGTACCTTGTGGATGACACATCCAGGACTATTTCAGAAGCCTATGCATCTCCTGATGCTGACTACTGGAAGGAAGCTGTTTGTAGCGAGATGGATTCCATCTTAGCTAATAGAACCTAGGAGATCACTGACCGTCCTTATGGGTGCAAACCTGTAGGATGTAAGTGGGTGTTCAAGAAGAAGCTTAGACATGATGGTACGATTGAAAAGTACAAGGCACGGCTTGTGGCTAAGGGTTATACCCAGAAAGAAGGTGAAGACTTCTTTGATACTTACTCACCCGTGGCTAGACTGACCACAATTTGGGTGCTACTATCACTGGCTGCCTCACATGGTCTTCTCGTTCATCAAATGGACGTTAAGACGGCCTTCCTCAATGGAGAGTTGAAGGAGGAAATTTACATGGATCAGCCAGATGGTTTTGTAGTACCTGGTCAAGAAGGAAAGGTTTGCAAGTTATTAAAGTCTTTATATGGCCTTAAACAAGCTCCTAAGGAGTGGCATGAGAAGTTCGAAAGAACATTAACTGCTGTCGGCTTTGTAGTAAATGATGGTGACAAGTGTGTGTACTATCGCCTTGGTGGGGCGAAGGAGTTATTCTTTGTCTGTATGTCGACGCCATATTGATCTTTGGAACCAAACTTGATTTAATCAAGGAGGTTAAGGATTTATTATCTCACTGTTTTGAGATGAAGGATCTAGGAGTAGCTGATGTTATCTTAAACATCAAGCTGTTGAGAGATGAGAATGGTGGGATCACACTGCTTTAGTCTCACTATGCGGAAAAGGTCTTGAGTCGTTTTGGGTATAGTGACTGCACGCCTTCTCCAACTCCATATGATGCTAGTGTGTTGCTTCGAAAGAATCAACGGATTGCTAGAGGTCAACTGAGGTATTCTCAGATTATTGGCTCGCGTATGTATTTGGCGAGTGCCACGAGGCCTGACATCTCGTTTGATGTGAGCAAGCTGAGTCGATTTGTGTCAAAACCGGGAGATGATCATTGGCATGCGCTTGAGAGAGTTATGCGCTACTTGAAAGGCACCGCGAGCTATGGGATTCACTACACCGGGTATCCAAGGGTACTGGAGGGTTATAGTGACTCAAACTGGATATCTGATGCTGATGAGATTAAGGCCACAAGTGGTTATGTTTTTACACTTGGTGGTGGCGCCGTTTCTTGGAAGTCTTGCAAGCCAACCATCTTAACGAGGTCAACTATGGAAGCAGAACTCACAGCATTAGACACTGCCACTGTTGAAGCAAAGTGGCTTCGTGAGCTCTTGATGGACTTACCTATGGTTGAAAAACCAATCCCCCTATCCTGATGAACTGTGATAATCAAACTGTGATCGTCAAGATAAACAGTTCTAAGGACAATATGAAGTCCTCAAGGCATGTGAAGAGGAGATTAAAATCTGTCAGAAAATTGAGGAACTCCGGAGTTACTACGTTGGATTATATCCAAACGTTGAAAATTTTGGCAGATCCCTTCACAAAGGGTCTATCACGTAATGTGATAGATAATGCATCGATGGAGATGGGTCTGAGACCCACCGCATGAGTTGTTCATAGTGGTAACCCACTCTATGTGATCGGAGATCCCGTGAAGTAGAAGTGGCAGACAAGCTGTTGGTCAGCTGGGAGGAGAGTATCCCTATATTAACTATCTCACTCCATGAAGATGCAATACTCTCCTGATCTGCATGGCAGGTTGATACTTATCTTAATGTGTTCCAAGTGGCTTATTCGGGTAAGCAGAGATGTTGTCCTGCAGAACATCTTCTGAGGAACACACCTATATGAATTTGACTACTAACGTCGCAGTCTGTGAGAATTGTGTGTCCCCTAATAAATTCATGAAAAGGCCCTGGAGTTCGACGTATACGCTCCACCCGCGGGGAAGCCTTGTGGCAGCCCAGTATCGGTCAAGAATTTGTGTGAAACTAGTCTCGCAGAAAACTTGTAGTTCAAGGCATAGTCCACTATTCAAGTTGTGATCTAGTGTAGCATAAATCTCCAAGTGGAAATTCAACTTCACAGTCTCCACTAAGCACCTGTATATAAACAATATTTTGGAACCAAATGGTGAGATGAGCCAATGAGACTTTGTGGAGGATTGTTGGAATTTGCTAGTGGGCTTTTGGCCCAAAGCCCAACTAAAATTCTGAAATTCTCTTGGCCCATTCATGCACACATGTGAGTGGAGTGAGTGAGGCTAAAGTTTAGTCCCACCTCATAAGTTGAGAGAGAGTTGCACCTCTTTATAAGGTGAGCTCTTCTACCACTTGTATGAGCATGAGAAGAGAAGACCTACACGCGCGCTCCTCCTCCTCGCTCACCACGCCTCGTCACGACGCGCCGCAGGGTGCGGGATTGAGCCGAGCCGAGGACAGAGCTATGCACGTTGTCTATATTTTTGCTTCTGGGAAAAAATTAATGAGTCATTAATTAATAATAACGGATGCGTTAATTACTGAACCTGTTCTGATTCTTTTGGATCGTGACGACTCGGACGTGGGGTTTACTCTCGCGACCTACCCGGCCCGCACTATATAGTCAGGCAGACATCTACCCTAGCCGCAGCCGCTTCGTATGGTTTCTCACCACCGTTCCAGATCATTGCGCCGCCAAGCAAGTCTTCTCCATCCCTCCTTTCGGCGTGCACCGGGAGAAGGGACAGCAAGCCTCCGGAACCCCGCCTCTTGTGATCCTGTACGGGAGAGAGGCGATCAGATTCAAACTCCAACCCTTGATGTTTACTTCAAGTTCTAGTGATCAAATGAGACAGGTTACATGTTGTGCACACTAGCTTTCTTTTTCTCTTCTTATGTGTCAAATGTAACGTTATTGACTTTTAGGTCAGATTTTTCGTGTATTTTTAAACCAGGTTTTCTTCTGTTTTATTTTGATTTTTTTGTTTTTATTTTGATTTTTCATTATTTTTCTGTTTTATCAAATGTGTGAACTTTAAAAAAAATAAAAACCAATTTCTTGAATATTTCTCAAATTGGTGAATCTTTTAAAATTTGTTGAACTTTTTTAAGTGAAATTTTTTTAAAATCTAAAAAAATTCAAATCCGTGAACATTTTCTGCAAAATTGATGAACTTTTTTCAAATCCACAAACGCATGGGCAGACCCAACAGGGGCCTGACGGGAGTAATTCAGTCGCTTAGTTGGGCTAAGGCTTAAGCGTTTTTTATTCTATTTTTGGCCTTTCTTCTATTTTTCCTTAATTCATTTTTCTCCCTTTTTAAGTTTATTATTATTTTTTAAACTATTAGAAATTTGAAATATTGTTCAGCATACTAAAAAAATGTACTTATTTTAAAATATTATTCACAATTTTTTAAAAATGTTCTAGAATTTCAAAAAAATGTTTCCTTTTTGAATCTTTTGTTCACAAATTTAAGAAATATTTGTGTTTCAAGAAAATGTTAATGTTTTTAAAAAGTACGTGGTTTGCAATTTGTGGTCAAAAATTTCATCAATTATTCAGAATTTGTTAACAGTTTTTAAAAGGTGTTCAAGTTTGTAAAATTGTCATAAGAATTTAGATTCCAAAATTGTTGAAAATTTTCAAGAAATGATTAGAACATAAGAAAATGTTCATGTTGATTGACAGTGATGTAAATTGTAAATAACATAAGCATTCAAATTAGGAACAACTACACACGCATGCTCTGCCTGGAAGCACAATTGTGCTCCACATGGGAGTGCATCGCACTTGCGCTCTCGCGTGAATGTGTTCCACATAGAAGCACAAAGAAATAAGACAAAACATGGGGAAAACAGAAACCCCCAAAAAAGGAAATCCCCAAAAAATCGGAAACCCCCAAAAAAATAGAAACCCAAAAAGTCACAAAACTGGAAAGAACTGGAAACCCAAAAAAACCGGAAATAAAAACTATAGACCCGAAAAGTAAAAGAACAGAAATCCCAAAAAAGGAAAACCAGAAACCTTGGGAAAACCATACCCCCCCCCCTCCAAAAAAAACCAAGAAAAACTAGAAACCCGAAGAAAAAGCTGGAAAAACTAAGAAAACAATTCTGATGGGAGAACCGTCGAGCACATGTCACGTGGTGCACTGGAGCATTCCCGCGCTAGGAAAAGTGCCCTCCATGGGGGACACCTGTTAAGTAGTTGCTCCCAATTTCAATGCAAGTTGCGGGTTGCCTGTGCTCGCCCTCGTGCTCCCGCACCATCAATTGTTCATTCAGTAGTTTACAAAATTTTCCTCTCCAAACATCTATTTTATGGAGAAAACAAATCACTCGCTCCCATATTTCCATCTTTCCTTGTACATATTTCTCCCTGTTTCTATTATGACAACCGTCCTTGGGAGCGGAGGAATCCAGTGAACCACCAGTTATCGTCCCGTTGCCTCGACCTCGCTCTACTCCCATCACAACCCCTTCCCTTCACCCCGCCAGGCACCTTTCCCCCGCCATAGGCCGCGGTAGCACGAGCCTGGGATTGAATCGGATCATACCTAGGCCACGGCCTCAGAAGGAGGTCGACATGAAGGAGGCACGCGATAAATGGGAGTTATCCTCGAAGCTATGTCGCTGCCCCGTCTCACCGCCGTAGTGGTGCTGCCCTCGTCCTAGATGTCATCCCTCCGCCGCTAGTTTCGTTCGTTCTTGCAGCAAAGGTCGGGTCTTGGAGTTGTTTGCGATGGTAGCAGGGCGAGGATGCTGGAGTCTGCAACCGTGGCTGCACTTTCAGAACAAGCGTGTGGCAATGAAGCACATGTTCCTAAATATGTGGTCCAGTTAATAAAGAAGGTTCATGGAGGGAAGTTGTCAAGTCCATCCTGGCGCAACCTAGTTGCATCGCTTGCGTTGTTCGGCCCAACCCAAAGGTCACTGACGTGAACTGTGGGCCGAGAATAAAAGCCAAGGAACGGGCGGAAGCGTGGGTCGTCGATGACCAAATCCTACGAAACTACTTCTCTCATCTGTATATCTATGTTGCTCACCTACCTTCCTTTGGTTCTCACCTCTCTTTCAAACCATGTCCAATGTATTTCCAGGAGACATTTGTATCTACGAGTGAAATTGAGACTATCTTGATGGGGATTGCTTGAGCTAAATAAGGTTCTTGATATAAAAATACCATGGTAAATAGGCATTTACATGGATAGGCGTGTCCATAAACAAAGGGGGGGGGGGCAATAAGAGTTTGTCCTTAAAATGCCCTTAAGAGCCTCTCCAACAACCACCTTCCAATCTTTTTTGGTTCTCCCATAATTTAGGAAGGTTTTGCAAGTGAGGTGCCTTTCCAGAGTCCCAATATTTTTTTCTATTTCTCTTGTGAATTTAGATACAAAGAACATATGCATCTCTATTCTGTGACCATAATAATTCAACTAATGATATTTCATAGTTCATACACACATAAGTGGACATCATTCCAGTTCCGTAATTTATGTAACTATATTGGAAATTAAATTAAAATTTAAACATAACAAATGGTCCAAATATTTAAACTAAACATAACATATGGTCCAAATCATTTAAAGTAAAAACATAACGTGAAGAAGTTTATAGCACATGGAGTGTCCAGAAATGCTCAAAAAGGTCATCACAAAGTTGTTCATGCCCCGCATAGTTTTCAATCTATCGACGAGCTTCAAGAAATCTTTAGAGACGTTATTCACCTCTATGTGAACGAACAAACGGTATATAAATTTTGTCTTCCCATCATTCTCATAGCGAAAGTCTCATTGTTGGGACGCCCCATGCTTTATTAAAGTTGGGAGTATGTCGAAGCAGGTTTATGTCCCAAGTCTTTCAATATGTGCATCATATCATCAATATACAAAGAACGAGTTGCGGAGATCCAACAAATCTCACCCATTTAATCACATCCATCCAAAGGTCTGCGTCGCTTCAATGTTTAGCGTCAAACACATTTAACACCTTGCAGTAATTAATATCATGCCTAACATCAACATCAACATTAACAAAAAAAATTAATATCCTACCAAACATTTATTTAGGGAATATTCTACATAATACTATTAAATGCAGTTTATGTCTTACCTATTATTAATATCTAGTCTAAATTTAACGTTTTATTGCACGTATATAATTATTAGTTTTATCAAGGAATGTGAGAGGCTGCCGGAGATATGCTCTAGTACTGTCCTTTCTCCACGACCGGCGTCAAACCTCTCTGCAGCGACCGGTGCGCACCCACGCTCTCCAACCAAACCATCTCTCTCGCGTCCAAATTCCTCTCCAGTTTTCTTTCTTTTCATCCTGAACCCCAAATTTCTTCCCCACAGAACACCACAAAAATCATTCAAACAGTGCTCCTGTCCTGAGATTTTATAAAAGAAAAAGGAGGAAGATTCGTGGATGTGATTTATGCCCTCGCATCTGGCGCTGCTGTCGTGCCTGCTGGTGCTGCTCCTCTCCCTCGACAAGTTCCTCCTCCACTACCTCAAGCGCTGGCTCTCCGGCGGCGGCGGCAGCATAATCCCCCGGATCCCGACCGGCGCCTTCAGGCCGCGCTCGCACCGACCCATGGCGGCCGCCGGCAGGTGGAGCGAGACGGCCATGCTCGTCATCGACATGCAGGTGCGCGCTCTCCGTTCCTCGATCCGGGCCGTTCCCCTTCCTCCTTCCTTTTTGTTGTTAAAGAATCCAGTTTTTGTTGAGGCGGGTCACCTGACCGACCTGCTTGTGAGTTATTGCAGAAGGATTTCGTGGACCCGGCTATGGGCAGCCCGGTGCTGGTCGCCGGCGGCGAGGCCGTGGTCCCCGCCGTCGCTGAGGCCGTCGCCGTGGCGCGGGAGCGCGGCATCTTCGTCGTTTGGGTAATTCCGTTCCCCTTTTCTACTGCTAATTTGCTTCTTCTCAGTTACGGCCATACGGGAGTACTTATTATTTCTTTCAATGCAAGACGGGCCTCTGATTTCTTGGGAGCAATCCATTCTAATTCGTGTTCTAAGTAATCTCTATCTCTTCTTGGCGTGGTACCACGGTTCCTGTTTTGCTGGTCCCGTTCCATTAGCCTTGCAATTTCCCATGTACTCCTAGCACTATTTTCTTTTGTCAAGTTCAACAACTGTCTGCGGCAGCATGAGACCTTCGCTCTTTCCAGAATCCACTCACTTGTTCTTTATTCTTGACTATCCTGCTTTGCACAAGTACATATGTCAGTACTATTTCTTCTCTACCATTTTTTTTATCATAAAAGTGATTGTCCTTGTTTAATCATAAAACTGCTGACAGATGGTGAGGTACTTCGCTTTGGCCTCTACCCTGGTTTGGTTACAAGTTCGAACAAATCCCTTTGTGTTTTACTGTTTCATGTAGGGCAACAAATGACATGACAGCATTCCACATTTCACCATGTATAACGATGTGACACAATAGTCGTATTATTCTCTCTAATCAAAGTTTCCAATCAGGGCATTTGAGGGTCGGTGAATTAAGTGGTTGTTGACTAGTTGGTATGCTTTATTTGTTTCTTTCTAGACAAAGTAGAAATCTGAGTGTTGTCAGACGTTTGTAATGGTGTGGTGTTATTTTAAAAATTAAAATCTGATGCAAAACGAATACTCCAGCTAGCATGGTCTCAATTCTGGTAGTATGCAGCGCGCACTTCAATTTTGGAATAACTTCTTTTGCTTCATTATGGAGTATGTGCAAGGTAATGCATCAGTTTCCTATTGGTTGTACCGAAGCATACGCCATTCTAAATTCTGCTAAACATGCTTTGTGATACTAATTTGATCATGAATATTGCAACCTGCAAGCTAACCTCTGTTTGTGTAATCACACTTTCCCCTATTTCTTCTCAAACTAGTGCGGTTTAGAAAGCAGGCTAGTAATTTGGATGCCTAAGCACTCTCACCATTCTTAGAGCCGGGGTATTGATTGACAGTGAACTATGCTATGTAGGTTGTCAGAGAGCATGACCCTTCTGGAAGAGATGTTGAACTTTTCCGTCGACACTTGTATTCTGGAGGAAAGGGTCCGACAGTGAAAGGTTTGAAAGGTGCAGAGCTGGCTGACGGGCTTTTTATCAAAGAAGGTGACTACAAGTTGGTGAAGACAAGATTTAGTGCTTTCTTTGCGACGCACCTTGATTCCGTTCTTAAAACACAAGGAATAAAGAACTTGGTAGTTGTTGGTAAGCACTGATACACACCGACTGATATAAAAGTTACTGTTTTTTTTGTCAGAATGGTAATTGGTGGCTGTAAGACCCGTCTCTTTTGTGTAACTGTATAATTACTTTCTTCTGACTCCTTACCTTTCTCATCTTTTCAAAATGCATATGGTGGCAATAACTCTGCTCTTACGAGCGTGAATCCATAACGGAAGAATTGTGCAATGCAGCAATCTTTTTATACCTTGCACATACACCATTGTTTATGCTGTAGAGTTCAGTACTACATGTAGGAAAAACCTTGTTTAGAGCAAATATTAATTCCTTTGTTTATGCTTAATTGGCCAATGTCAAGTTGGGCAGCTGCATTTATTGTTCTGTATATATGTGATGATTTTCAGGTGTTCAAACGCCAAATTGCATTCGGCAGACTGTCTACGATGCTGTGGAATTGGACTATGAGAAAGTTATTGTCCTTATTGATGCAACAGCTGCTGCTAGGCCAGATATCCATTTGGGTGAGTATTCTTCCTTCACACCAGCCCTTCTATTTTACTCTCCATGTCAAATACATATGGAGCTGGCACTTGGCGATTCCTTATGAGTATGTTTAAACTAATGTTGAGATGGTACTTGACATTAATCAGGGAAAGTTTGAAAGATAGTTTTCCATGTTAATAAAATTCACCTTTTAATATCCTTTCTTTCCTCTCATGGGGATGCACTAAGAGCTACACTCAGTTGAAGGCATAGTCTGTATCGTCAGATTGTCAAATTGATTTTCCCTATTGCATAGTGTTCTTTGTTTAAGTGGCACAATCAAAGAACTTTATTTCCAGAACACACTCAAAGTGTCGATCAGTCGATCTGCATCAGTACATAACTTACTAAAAGAAAATTTTGAGTTATTTCTAGAAATGTAAGCTGAATATTCCGTTTCCACATAAAAACATTAGAAATTTAAAAATAAGGAGTTTTACTCATGCTGCATCCAAATTCATGACCCTTGTCCTGATTACACCATGCGTGTATGCATCATGTGGCACACATGGTTATAAACTGCATGATCTTAGTTTGAACATGCAAGGGACATTTTGATCACCAACGAATGATATGCTTTGTTCAAAATAAGTTACACGGGTAGCAAAATTCTTTCAGAAATTATTATCTACAGCTCATTTTGGTGACTGGAGAGCTTTTCTCTTTCACAGCTCATAAAGTTTTTGTTTGCTGCCTTAGATTCCTGGGATTTACTGCTAACTGAATGATGGATTTATACATCATCAAACCTTGTATTCCTTTCTTTTCTGCTGTTACGTGGTCATATAAACATATCAATTGAAGGACATGCAAAAGAGCACTCCCTATACAGCATGTAAAATTATTGAATTTTGAAGAAATCGAACTCGTGCTGCAACCCTATTCATGGTCATCATGGATTTATTACCTGGCTTTATTACACCAACAAGCATATGTAAATCATGTGGCACCCACGGTTTGGAAATGCATGTGGTAGAATGCTTATAAAGGGGCAGTTTGATCACCCAGTACGAAAGTTACAAGTTACTTTGTAAAGAACACAACTATAGCTATGACCCATGTTGCTGAATGCAATGTTGCCATCTTCGATAGTTGAGAGAGTGAATATTTTGTTGATTCCATTTAATCTGTTTCCTATAATTTAGTATAATTGGTGACTTAAGGCAGCTACTTTTATGTTTCGCAGCAAATATCAGAGATATGAAGACCATCGGCGTGGAAACACCAACCTTGGAAGAGTGGCGCCGTTAAGCTTGTGGGTGGTGTACTTCATTCTTGGCACGAAGTGACATGCATATGTGCAGTAGAGGCAACAAATGCGCTACCACTTCCTTGCTCCCCATTCAGTCCCGACAAATGTAAATATGTTAATATTTGCATGGTTACATATATACAACTTCTAATCCGTCCTACATAGAGTTAATCATACAGTGTCATGTGGTTTCCCTTTATATGTGGTGGACTTTAGGGATCTAGTGTAAGGTAGTAGCCAACTCCAGACCCAAAACAGGGCGATTGGAAGGTGCTCGGGTTGTAGAATTTTTTGGTCTTTTGGAGAACGGATGGTTTGAGATGCCAGGTAGATGTTAAAACATCATTTGCATATGAATTCACATCAGTTGCAATGGTTGAGTAACCGTGTGAGATCTCGGCCAGGTCGGTTTTTCAGTTTAAGAGGTTGTTGGAAAAGTCTCTTTGTTTTCCATTGCTTGTCTATGTACTTTAGGCATGGAGTACTAGGAACGGTTAGAGATTTCAGGTCTGCATCGTGATGTAGATCAGTGTTCAATTTTGGTAACTGTTGCAATGGTTGCATAGCTACTGTTGGACAGAACTTGCAGAGCGTCTTTTTTCTTAAACGATGTGATTGTTTTTTTTCTTGCACTGTTGTCTCGTGAGTTGTGATTAAAGGCTGGAGTAGCTAGTAGTAGTTTTCTCATAATCTCAATTCTCAACTCACAAGACAAATTCAACTATCCTCCCATTCCAGTACATGATCGTCTTATACAAGATTGGGCACATTTGGGCGATTGGCTGATGATCAGAACTCATCAATTACACATCGCGCAGCAAAAGAGGCACAGGACTAGATTCTCCAATCAATACAATTTCAGCCAAACAGCTGAAACTTGAGACACCATCATCAAATATCAAAACTACGCAACATTGGGTTGAGGTCGTTTCGATCGATCCATGAAAGCCACCTAGATCCATCGGACAAGATCAGAAGTACAGAACTCATCAGTTGCACTTGCACCTTGCGTAGCAACAGGTCCACAAGGACCACAACTACAGGGACAAAGACGAACCCAACATCAAACTAGGCACGCTTAGCATAGCATAGCATCGTCTAGCTAGAAATCTGAAACCAGGTCGACCGGACACTAAAGCAAGTTTTCTCATGAGTTGTGATTAAAAGCTACTCTAGTACGTAGTAGTTTTATCATGATCTTGCTCATAAGACAAATTCAGCCATCCTCCCATTCCACTCCAACAACGAAACATGTCACAGATTCAGTTCATAGATCGGACAAGATCAGAAGTTCAGAAGTTGCACTTGCACCTTGCGTAGCAACCATGGTTTTAAATAGCCCGCTATAACTCCGCTATAGCACGCTATAGCGTTTAGAAAAGGTCCCGCGCTAAGAGTCTTTTGTTCAAACACTTGAACAAACATTTTAAATAGCTCGCTATAGCTCCGCTATAGCACGCTATAACATTTAGAAGAGGTCCGCCGCTAAAAGGCTTAGCGCGCTATTTAAAATTTTGAGCAACAGGTCTACGGGGCAACAGCCTTACATTCATCTAATGTCAGCTAAAACTGCCACAACTCCAGGGACTAAGACGAACCCAACATCAAACTAGGCAAGCTCAGCATAGCATAGCATCGTCTAGCTAGAAATCTGAAACCAGCTCCACCGGACACGATCGATTGATCGATCAGGCATCGCTGTCGTCGTCGTCGTCGCCGCCGACCCGCCGCTGTGGTTTGAAGTAGTCGGCGTCTTGGTTGGCCTTCTCGCAGGCGTCGATCCAGTCGTGGTAGACGTCGACGGGCTCGGTAAGGTGGTGCGCCGTGGTGTGGTAGGCCTCCTCGTAGACGTAGCAGACGGCGGTGGCGACGTAGAACTTGAGGTCGACGGCGCAGGACACGCCGCCGGGGTGGTTGCAGAAGGCCGTGTCCAGCTTGGGCGCCGGCCTCTTCCGCTGAGCCATCTTGGAGCTCATCGACTTGCGCTTCCCCATCTTTTCTCACCACCAGATCGCAGTCGCAGCTAGGTTCCGGCATACCCCGCAGCAGCCAGACCCTCGACATCATCGTCGTCATGGTCATGGCCGGGACGCTGTTGAAAATATTAGCACTTTTCCGATTAGACTTATCCACGAGTAAACAGTAAGTATGGCATAAAAGGTATGCATCTCATAGCGATACCTAAGCATACTAGCGCGTGCAGAACATAGAATCGAACCTTCTATGAGCAGCACATATACGGCTAGCATAAGTACGAGTAAACGAGGGATGAACAGATCATACCCTCCGGTTGGCCAGCCAACGCGGCGGCTGCAGCAGCAGCCTCGGCGTCGTCCGTGGCCTTCTTCTTAGCGGCGGCGTCGTCGGCCATGGTGTCGATGCAGAGGAAGTAGTGGAAACAGAGGCGAACAGAGTTGGGGACGGATCGAGAGCAGTCGCGTCGAGACGCTCCCCAAAAACCTTATTGCCGTTCTCCCGGGCAGGATCTCGAACGACAGGGTTTTGGAAGCACCTGCTCTCCCGACCAGCCGTGCACGCGGTCGTCGGGATGGGATCGTCGGAGGCAGCACAGAGTAGTAGATGACGGCTAGGTCACGCGAGAGGGAGTGAGTGAAGTGAACTAAGTTACTTCACTGACCAAAGCCTTCTTATATAGTCTGTAAGGAAGAAAGTCATGGGCCTTGTCGAGGCCCACGACCGAGTCGGCCCACTCCCGGCAAGGGAGTCGACAAATACGCGGGTCCCGGCAAGGGTCGCACCCCCGGCAAGGGAGTCGATAAATCCCGGCAACGCAAGTCAGTCCACAGTCCAACATCTTGAACAGTGGCCCACATGTTAGCGACTTGTTAATTAATCCCCGATTAATTAATTCATTTCTGAGCGGCAAAAATAAACTTCGACTCGGCTCATTCCCGCAACCCGCAACCAGCAACCCGCGGCGCGCGCGCGTTGTGACGAGGCGTGGCGAGGCGGGCGGCGGAGGAGGAGGAGCGCGCGTGTACCACTCCTCTTCCCAAGCTCCCAATGGCAAGTGGTAGAGCAGCCCTTATAAAGGGGTCTCAACTCTCCTCAACTAGTAAGGTGGGACTAAACTTCCCACCACCTGCCATCTCATACATGGGCCTCAAGATTAACCAGGGATTAGTGTCTTATATGGGCCTAAGCCCATCCGTAATCTAACAATCCCCCACCAGATCTCGAGGCACATAAGTTTGTCAACTGTTTCAAACAATGTTTGATATACCAGAATTTTCAGTGGAGACTGTTAAGTTGAACTTCCACCTAGAGCAACAGGATTAGACTTCTTCACAACTGAACAATGGACTATGCCTTGAATTGTCAGTTTGGCGTGCAGAAGTTTCGCCTACTGTCGGCTGATACATGACTGCCGAAGGCTAAACCCCACGGGTGGAGCCTATTAGTCATACTCATGAGCTTACTAGAGATTGCCCAATCTCATAGACTGTGACCAGCAGTCGGGCTCACATAGGTGTGTTCCTCCAAAGAATATTCTGTAGGTTAGCATCTTATTTACACAAGCTTTGGAACACATTAAGACAAAAGTCAGCCTGCCTTACAGAATTGAGAGTATTGTGCATCTCCAACGGAGTGGGTTAATTAAGGACACTCTCCTCAGTTGACCGCTGGATTGTTTTCCCAGGTCCTAATTCACGGGATCTCCGATCACATAGGTTGGGTTACCCCCATGGCAACTTACGTGGGTCTCATACCCATCTCCCTTGATGCATTTTCTATCACAATCCATGATAGCCCTTTCGTAAAAGGGTCTGCCAGATTCTTAGCCGTCTGGATGTAATCCAACACTATTACTCCGGAGTTTCTTGATTTTCTGACAGATTTCAATCTTATTCTTATGTGCTTTGTGGATTTCATGTTGTCCTTTGAACTCTTAGCCTTGGCAATCACTGTTTGATTGTCACAGTTCATAAGGACAGCCGACACTGGTTTATCAACCACCGGCAAATCCATCAAAAGCTCTCGAAGTCATTCTGCTTCAACGCATGATGTATCTAATGTTGTGAGTTCTGCTTCCATAGTCGATCTGGTTAAGATCGTCTGCTTGCAAGACTTCCAGGAAACATCACCACCACCAAGTGTGAAGACATGTTCACTTGTGGCTTTCATCTCATCAGCATCAGATATCCAACTCGAATCACTATACCCCTTAAGTACTGTCGGGTACCCAGAATAGTGAATTCCATAATTCGCAGTATCTTACAAATAACGCATCACTCGCTGAACAACATGCCAATGCACATCTCCCGGATTGGAAACAAACTGGATCAGTTTGCACACAGCAAACGAGATGTCAGAACGAGTAGCACATGCTAGGTACATCAGTGAACCAACCACTTGAGAATATCTCAATTGATCTACAGTCATGCCTTCGAACTTTCGAATCCGCACGCTAGGATCATATGGTGTTGCAGAAGGTTTGCAGTCTGAATATCCAAAACGGCTCAAAATCTTCTCAACATAGTGGGATTGCAAAAGTGTAATTCCACCCTCAGAATTTCTCAGTAGCTTGATGTTCAGGATAACATCAGCCACACCCAGGTCATTCATCTCAAAGTTGTGAGATAGAAAAGACTTGACCTCCTCAATGACCTTGAGGTGGGTCCCAAATATCAGTATGTCATCGACATACAGACACAGTATAACTCCTTCGCCCCCACCATAGCGATAGTATACACATTTGTCAGCTTCGTTCACAACAAAGCCAGCAGATGTCAGAGTAGTGTTGAACTTCTCATGCCATTGCTTAGGCGCTTGTTTCAGGCCATACAAAGATTTCACTAGCTTACACACCTTTCCTTCCTGGCCATTTACTACAAAGCCATCCGGCTGTTGCATGTAAATTTCCTCGTCTAGCTCTCCGTTAAGGAAAGCCGTCTTAACGTCCATCTAATGAACGAGAAGACCATGCGAGGCAGCCAAAGCGAGTAACACTCGAATGGTTGTCAGTCTAGCCACAGGTGAATAAGTGTCAAAGAAATCATCTTCTTCTTTCTGGGTATAATCCTTGGCCACAAGCCTAGCCTTGTACTTCTCAACAGAACCATCGGGCCTAAGCTTCCTTTTGAACACCCACTTACATCCTAATGGTCGACAACCATAAGGATGATTAGTGATCTCCCATGTCCCGTTAGCCAAGATGGAATCCATCTCACTACGGACCGCATCCTTCCAGTAGTCAGTATCCGGAGATGCATAAGCTTCTGAAATGGAGCCGGGAGTATCATCATCCACGAGGTACACGAGGAAATCATCACCAAAGGACTTTGCAGTCCTCTGTCTCTTGCTCCTAACAGGAGCTTCCTCGCCATCCTCCGTGGAACTCTTATTACTTTCATGTTCATAATATTTCATCGGAATAGCAGGTTCAGGAGTCTCATCAGATTCCAGTCTAGAATTGATTTGCATATCTCTCATGGGGAAAATATCCTCAAAGAATGTAGCATCCCTAGACTCTATAATTGTACCGACCTTCTGGTCAGGTACCTCAGATTTCACCACTAGAAATCTATAGCCAACGCTATGCTTGGCATAGCCAAGAAAAACACAGTCCACGGTCTTTGGTCCCAACTTGCACTTTTTGATTATCGGCACATTGACTTTCGCCAAACAGCCCCAAGTGCGCAAGTAAGAAAGTATAGTTCTTTTCTTTTCCCATTGCTCATAGGGAGTAGTCTTATTATCCTTTGTGGGAACTTTATTCAGGACATGACAAGATGTCAATACAGCCTTCCTCCACCATGCCTTGGATAAACTGATGTATCTAACATGGCGTTAACCAAATCAGTTAGAGTACGATTTTTCCGTTTGGCAACCCCGTTTGACTGGGGTGAGTAGGGAGGCGTCCTCTCACGAATAATGTCATGTTCCGCACAGAATAAATCAAACTCATTAGAAAAGTACTCTCCACCACGATCAGACCGGACTCGTTTTATTTTCTTCTCAAGTTGGTTCTCAACTTCAGCCTCATAGACTTTAAAGTAGTGTAGAGCCTCATCCTTAGTATTTAACAAATACACATAGCAAAATCTAGTGAAATCATCAATCAGAGTCATGAAGTATTTCTTTCCACCTTTAGTCAACACACCATTCATCTCACAGAGATCTGAATGTATGAGCTCTAGACGTGCCAGGTGTCTCTCCTTCGCAGGCTTGTGAGGCTTACGAGATTGCTTAGCTTGCACACACGCATGGCACTTAGAGCCTTTGGCTAAAGTGAAACTCGGGATTAAATCCATCTTAGCTAGCCGCGTCATACAACCGAAATTTATGCGACAAAGACGTGAATGCCAAACCTCGGATTCATTCACATTAGAATGAATTTGGTTCACGACTTTATTACAGAAATCCTTCAGGGAAAGGCAGAACAAACCACCACAATCATATCCTTTTTCAACAAATAGTCCATACCAAGATACGACTACTTTGTTAGACTCAAATATTAACTCAAACCCTTCTTTACATAGAAGGGAGCCACTAACAAGATTCTTCTTTATGGCGGGGACATGCTGCACGTTCTTTAGTTGCACGATCTTTCCCGAAGTAAACTTCAGATCTACCGTGCCAACACCATGAACAAAAGCATGCGAGCCATTCCCCATCAGGACGGAACAATCTCGTACGACCTGGTAGGAAGAAAACAAAGACACATCAGCATACACATGAATATTGGCCCCAGTGTCAATCCACCAATCGGTGGACTGACAAACTGAAAACAGATTACCATACCCAGATGCTGCATCGTTGTTGCTCAGAATGACATTCACAGACTTGGAGTCTTGTGCTGGCTTCTTGTACTTGTTTGGGCACTTATTTGCCCAATGTTCATCTGAACCACAAGTAAAGCAGCCGTCTCTCTTTTTATCTTTCTTCTTACCCTTCTTCTTAAAGGTAGTATTCTGCTGGACAGAGTTCTTTCCCTTAAACTTGTGGAAGTTCTTCTGCACCACATTGGCGCTAGAAGAACCCTCTGCCCCTTTCACGCGTGAGTCCTTTGCTCTCGAGTTCTGTTCAACACTGAGATGACCAATGACATCCTCAACAGAGAATTCACGTCTCAAGTTCTTGAGAGAAGTAGCAAAGTTCCTCCAACTAGGAGGGAGTTTTGCAATAATGCAACCCGCGACAAACTTGTCCGGTAACTCACACTTCAGGAGCTCCAGCTCCTTAGCAATGCACTTTATCTCATGAGCCTGGTCCAATACAGAACGGTTATCAACCATCCTGTAAACATGAAACTGCTCCATGGCATATAGCTCACTGCCAGCATCAATTGCGCCGAATTTGACTTCGAGCGCATCCCACAAGTTTTTGGCAACACCCATATGAATATAGGCGTCAATCAACTTGTCTCCAATCACACTCAAAACTGGTCCCAGAAAGATTGTGGTTGCCTCCCTAAACGCCTTCTCCTGTTCAGGAGCAATCGTTTCTGTGAGGGACCCACCACCAACCCAGAACACGTTCATCGCTGTGAGCCACAAGGTGGTCCTAGTCTGCCAACGCTTAAAATGCGTCCCGATAAACTTTTCTTTCCGGTTTCAGAGTAGCAGCAAAGCCTTGAATCGAAAAGTGCCTAAAATAAGGTTTTTGAATCGAAAAGTGCCATAAAAGGTATGCATCTCATAGCGATACCTAAGCATACTAGCGTGTGCAGAACATAGAATCGAACCTTCTATGAGCAGCACATATACGACTAGCATAAGTACGAGTAAACGAGGGACGATTCGGCTCATTCCCGCAACCCGCGGCGTGGCGAGGCGGGCGGCGGAGGAGGAGGAGGAGTGCGCGTGTACCACTCCTCTTCTCAAGCTCCCAATGACAAGTGGTAGAGCAGCCCTTATGAAGGGGTCTCAACTCTCCTCAACTAGCAAGGTGGGACTAAACTTCCCACCACCTGCCATCTCATACATGGGCCTCAAGATTAATCAGGGATTAGTGTCTTATATGGGCCTAAGCCCATCCATAATCCAACAGACACCAGGTGAGACCTGAGAGGCACCATTGCCAGCTTCCTACTGATCTTCGTCATGGTCTGGACTCTTGTAGTATTAGACATGGGTAGAAGGAGTTTAATGTAAACAGACTGTATTTTGCATTATGCCTGCCTGCCGTAAAGATGCTACTGTAGATGGTAATCTGAATCCAGTTTGTTTGGGGGTAAAATCATAACATATACGTACACATTAAACCCTGGCACATAAATTGTTGGTTTCATAGTACTGTCCTTGCTGCAGATAATTCAGTTTTCCCATGGGGCACTATTTGTCACTTGTAGAAACTTTGGAACTCTTTGTTTGTACTGTAGTTCTGTTTGATTTAGCATACTATAAATTCTTTGAACAACATGCGAGCAAAATTTCGCTGCAGAGTAGACAAATACCAGAGCCAGGACCCCTAGAAGTCGCCTTCATGTCCACCTCTTCAGAAGTGTCGCCGCCTGGGACACGATGACATGAGAATTCAGAACATTTTGCATTGAGATATACTAGTAGGTTTAGGAGGAAAACCCAGGAGCTCTTATGTTTCTGCTAGCTGAACTCGATTCATTATCCAGACAGGAGGAACCTTCTGTTTCACCCTTGTGGTTCTGAACTTCAGAACATGTGTGAACGTTGCCAGGTGGTATTCCGTTTTCAACAGATTGACTGAAGTTTGGTAGTAGAAATTTAGGACCGTCGAAATCAGCGGGCGCCACTGGCTTCATGGTGTCTCTTTGTTCTTAAATAGCGTAACTATTTTTTCCAGAGCAGAACAATTGTTTTCTTTTTTGAGAAAAAACAGCGCTCCACTTTATTCAGTTACAATGTTTATATATATGTGTCGTTACAGGATCATGACGGCCAACTGGATTGTTTTCGGCCTAGCCGTCCAGATTTGCCCGGAGGGTAATAAATAACGAGTCTAACCAAGCTTGCATGCGGTAGAACTTGTATCATGGAGAAGATCCATTGTTTTGCACTCGGTTCAGTTGTTGCATTCAAATGCTCAACGAGTTCATCATCGACCAAAGCCTAGACACATCTCACCATGGAGCATTGTAGCAAAGAGGTGTCTCCACGAGTCCTCCATACCACAAGTCATCAAACAGTGATCCGAGTCTGACATCTTTCTCTTGTGGGCTGTGGCAACCATCTTCAGTTGGAATGGATTTGGTGCGCCAGAGGCCAAAGAAAGTTCCGTACCTTTCCGGGCACATCAACGCCATAGAGAAGTCCATGATTTTCCTTCTGCAACAGGATCAGATGACCCACGGTTCCTTCCACACAAGTTTTCTATACTATTTAAACATCACCATGTCCTAAATGAACCAAAATAATTTTTTGGAATACATATATTGATTCTTTTACAGAAATACTAACGCCCATATGTGTGGGCGTTTGCATATCGCCCACAGGTATGGATCAACGTCCGTTTATTTTTACACGAATCTTGACATGTTTTACCAGATTTTTTATGCCACGCAGGACTGGGTTGGTGTATGAGCATTCATCCGGTCGCCCACATGTTCGTTTCACCACGCGGAGGGGCTGGTGTGTGGGCGTTTAGCAGTTCGTCCACATGCTAGTTTTCACGCACGCATAGGGGTTGGTGTGTGGGCGTTTATCAGTTTGCCCACACGCCCGTCTCGTCTCCCACACCCAAAATTGTTAGTTGCCATGTGTTTTTACAGGGTACATGGCAACTGACCTAGCGTGGTTGTAAGCAGAAGGCAACTCTCTCTTTATTCGAGTTGTCATGTGTTTTGCAGGGTACATGGCAACTGCCCTAGCGTGCTTGTAAGCAGATGGCAACTCTCTCTTTATCTGAGTTGTCATGTGTTTTGTAGGGTACATGGCAACTGCTCTAGCGTGCTTGTAAGCAGATGACAACTTTCTCTTTATCCGAGTTGCACTGCCCTAGCGTGCTTGTAAGCAGATGGCAACTCTCCCTTTACTCAAACATGTTTCGTTGCCATGCCTTTTTTGTAGTGCTACATGGCAAATGCCTAGTGTTAGTAGGTGACAACTCTTAAAGTTTTCAAATCAAGGCAACTGTACTAGATCAGACCATACATGGCAACAGCTGTAGTTGTCCAAAAGTGGCATCTGGCACTTGACCTGAGATGGCAACTACAGTTGAGCAACCATGGCAACTGTAGTTCAGCAACATGGCAACTGCAGTTAAACGAACATGAAAGAAGGTCCAGACCATGGCAACTGTGGGGGCGCGTGCCGACTGTCACGCGAAGCGAGTGGGACCGTGAGTACGGGCGTGTGAGCGTTATCTATTTTACCCACACGCATGCATATGGAAGGGACCGCGAGGCAAAAGATCAGGCGTGTGGACATTACTTGTTTTGCCCACACACAAACGTGTGGACTGGTTCTTTAAATACCACAAAAAACGTGTGGCCAAATTCCTTAACACCCACACATATAGGCGTTATTGGAACCCTTCTTTTAACCCTATAAGCATGATCCTTACATGGGCCGGATGGGCTGCTCCGGATCACAGCCAAAAAAATCGGAGAATGCGGGGTTTTAATCTCAGGGCCTCACCTACTGTCCCGAGGGTGCGCCTATGTCTCGCTTCAAGTGAGACAGTAGGACGTCGCCCGATTGGGCCGCCCCAGTGCAGACACAGGCCTCCAACACCTTTTCTCATTCTTTCCTTTTTCACTTTTTTGCATATTTTTTTTATGTTTTCAGTATATTTATATTTTGAAATATTTTGAGTATGTCTATTATAAAATAACTTTCTACACAAAAGTTATAAATGTTAATCATGCATTATAAAACGTTAAGTGTGCATAGAAAAATGTTTGCGATCTATTAAAAAAAGTGCACTGCCCATGAAAAGAACTAGAAATAAAAATACTATAAAGTTTCATTTTTTGAAAAATGTAAACATGCATTCAAAAAATTTAAATGTGTAGAGAAAAAATGTTTCTGATGTATACAAAAAATATACAATGCATATGAAAAAACATAGAAATAAAAAATACTATCAGTTTACAATTTTTTTTGAAAATTGCTAATCATGCATTACAAAAATATTAAATGTGTATAGAAAAAATCTTTCGGATGTATACCAAAGGTATATAGAAAAATGTACGATATGTACAGAAAAAAAGTAGACATGCAAATATATAAGTTTTCAAAAATGTTAATCATGTATTTCGACACTGTTAAACGTCTATGAAATATATTACTGATGTATACAAAAGATGTAGAATGTGTATTGAAAAGATAGACATAAAAATTATGTTTTTAAAAATTTAATCTTGACTTTGGAAAATTATAAGCATTTATATATAAAATGTTCCTGATGTCTACAGAAATGTACTATTTTTATGAAAACAATGGACATCTAAAATATATGTTTAAAAATATTCGTAATAATGTATTTAAAAATGTTAAACTTGATGGAGATAAAAATATATGTTTAAAAATTTTAATCTTGAATTTGGAAAATAATAAACATGTATATATAAAATGTTCCTAATGTCTACAAAAATGTATAATTTTTATGCAAACAATAGGCATCCAAAATATATGTATAAAAACTATTAATCATGTATTTAAAAAATCTTAAACTTGTATATAAAAAATGTTACTGGTGTATACGAAAAATGAACAAAGGAAACACATAAAAGTAGAAAAAGAAACATAAGTAACAAAGAAAAAAAAAGAGAAGCGAAAAACCATCAAAAGACTAATATGAAGAAAGAAATAGATAAAAATAAATAAAGAAAACCCCACTAAAACCCTTTAAAGAAACAAAAAAATGAGGAAAAACAGAAAATCAATGAAAAAAGGTAAACCAAATGAAAAAGTAAAGGAAAACGAAAAAGTGAAGAAAAAAGGAAAAAAAGGGACAGAACCATACGTAGAACGAGTGAGCGAGCGACTGGACAAGCGAGCCCGCCCGTACTCACGAGCTCTTCAGGCGAGACAGATGCTAGTCTCGTTATAAGCGAGTTATAGCATTCGTGATGCCCCGAAAACTGCAACCACCTCCTAAGCTAGCCCATGGTTGTGATGGAAAAAAAATATATATTTACCTAATTAGTCCCATCTCAGATTTCTTTTACATCAATTTGTTTCAATTTATATATGTTCTAAAGTTACCTGAAAATCAACAAGCCACCTAGAGAATCATGAAACAAGGAGGACGTTGTACCCAGACCTGGCCATGGGCAGCCCGGCCTGATCGGGCCGACCCGACCTTGTCCACGGGCCGGGCTCGGGCCTAGATTTCAAGCCCCACGGCCGGGCCTACCCGGGCTCGGGCCCGTCGTATTCGCATGTTAACGAAGAGGCCTGGCCTGAGGCCCGATGGGCTTTTAGCGTGATGGGCTAGGCCTGGGCCCGATTTTTAGGCCCGATGGCCGCCCGGGCTCGGGCCTGGGTTTTTGCCATTGGGCTTTGGTAGGCCCGGCCCGAAACCCGGCCCGACCCGAAAGATGGCCAGGTATAGTTGTACCCATCGACAATTATATGAAGGATTTAACCATCGCACCGAGGGGGAGCTCAAACCTCCCGCGAAAATGTCTGGTGTCACACCCTGTGTTTTGATTTTCGGCCGAAAAAATGGATTTTGGCCTCGGCCATCTCGGCCTGAGGCGAAATCTATCTTTCGGCTGAAATTTGTCAAATTTGGCAAAATTTGGTCAAATTTCGGCCAAAATTTTGAAAATGGTCGGCCATCTCGGCCTGGGGCGAAAAAAGTCTCAAACAGAAAATCAAAACGCTGGTCGCACCCTCTCTCCGCTGAATAGTCAAGGGAAAAACTGGGCGTTGTTTGTCTTGTGTGCATCCTCAGCGTTGGATGTTGAATGAACGGCGGATGTTGGGGGCTACTCCTCGCAGCCCCGGCTCCCTCGCCGAACCGATCACCGAGACGGAAGCCAACCAAACCCTAAAAGCACGGCTATGGCGCCGCCGACGCGCCCCCGCCTCCCTTGGCGAATGGATCACCGCGGCAGAGGCGATCTTGTAGCCGGCCAAGCCAACCAAACCGTAAGAAGCACGGCCATGGCGCCGGCCACGCAGGAAGAGGTGTCGGGATCCAGGGAAGCCCAACCGGAAGCGGCGCCGTCATCGCAGCGAGGCCAGAGGAAAACCTCCCCGAAGCCCTCGCCCGCAGCATCGCAGCCAGGCAAGAGGGAATGCCCCGTGGAGCCGTCCGAGAGCGAGAGGCGGAAGAGAACCCACAAGAGCGACGACGAGAAGAAAGCTTCGGCTTCACCGAGCGCATCGGATGCCTCCTCCTCGTCGTCCTCTGCGGTCAGCTCTCCCCTGCGCCGGCCTCATTCCCCCGCCTGCCTCCGAGAATTTAGACATGACGAGGGCCCTGAGATTGTGGCTGCCATTGAAGCTTATGAGGAGTTGGAATCCAAGTACCTTGCGAAAATAAGTAAGTTTGCATGGCAGACTTCCTTGAACTCTTGTCTGTGTGGTACACAACACCTCGGCGAGGCCGCTGAATGCTGCTAGACTAGATATGCTAGTAGAACATTCGATATATTGAGAGAGAACGCAGTAGAGACTTGCAACAACTACTTCGGTGCTAGGACAGAAGGTTTATCTTGTGGCCCTAACACTCCGCTTTCATTCCATCCGATTACTAGGATAGACATGCACCTCTATAAAAAACATTAGTCAATTACTCCCTCTGTTCCTAAATATTTGTCTTTCTAGACATTTCAAACAGACTATCACATACGGATGTATGTAGACATTTTTTAGAGTGTAGATTTACTTATTTTGCTTCGTATGTAGTCATTTGTTGAAATATCTAAAAAGACAAAAATTTAGGAACGGAGGGAGTATAAATGAAACATGTCTATTTTGCTTAAGATGATATGTATTTGAACACAATAGACTGATTCACCATTTTTTGGATGTTAACGTGCAGAGCGCCAAGAGGAGCTTGTAACACTTGATCCGTCTATGCTTTATTCGTGTTTGGTAAATGCGAACTTGCAGCGAGTTCGTGAGTCTGCAACAAAAACAGTTCTCCAAGTAGCTAAAGTTATTCTTCTACTTTCATCGTATGTTGGTATGTAACACATTGCCTTTATTTAGTGTCTTCAATTCCTATCATTTTTCTTTCTCTAATCTGTGATTCATTCTACAGACGGTAAACTGATGGCACAATCATCTGGCTTTCTAATTGATTGGGATGAGGGGACTAAAGAGGGCACTGTTCTGACACCTGCTTGCATAATATGCTTAAAATATACAGTCCTAAGCCAGTGGTTAGGTACAGATGAGTATGCACCCGATGTTATGACCGATTTGGTCTATACTAGGAAGAGGCCCACCGGGCATTAGTATTAGGGGCTTGGCCCACAAGTTATCTTAGGCAAATTATTTTAGACAAGTTATCTTAGGCTAAAGTTATAAATACTAGTTGTAAGACACCGTTGAAATCAAGCAATAAAGATATTATCATCTTCTATTGCCCGGCTCCCTGAGGAGCCGGAACCCTAGCCGCCGCCGCCTCTAACCCTGGCCACGACGGCGCCTGTCCGCCGGCGCGCCCGCTCAAGCCCTCGCCCCCCTCCTCCTTGCCCATACAATCTGCGCCGGAGGCCTGGTAGGAACCCTAGTTCTACCAATTTGGTATTCAGAGACACCAACTCGATCATGTCGCTTCCACCATCACCGCCGCCGCTTCCAAACATCACCACCTCGCCTACGCTGCCGCCAACCCCGTCCGCGTCCATGCCGGCGCTCACATCCGGGACGGCCACCCCGACAGCGCCGACCGCCACCGCGGCAGAGCCGCCCCCCATCCTCTCGCCCGAGGAGCACAAACCGCCGTAAGTAGGGCCGGAGGACGTCGTTCATCAGGTCCTGGAAAGTCGCTGGGGCGTTGGCGAGGCCGAAGGGCATCACCAAGAACTCGAAGTGGCCATGGTGGGTGCGAAACGCCGTCTTGGCGATGTCGTCGGGATGCATACGCACCTGATGATAGCCTGACCGGAGATCGAGCTTGGTGAAGAAGCGCGCCCCATGGAGCTCATCCAAGAGCTCGTCGACCATCGGTATAGGGAACTTGTCCTTGAGCGTGAGCGCGTTCAGGGCGCGGTAGTCGATGCAGAAACGCCAAGTGCCGCCCGACTTGCGGACGAGCAGCACCGGGGCGGTGAAGGGTGATGTAGAGATCCGGATGATGCCCGCGGCGAGCATCAGGGCACACTGGCGCTCCAACTCATCCTTCTGCAGCTGAGGGTAGCGATAGGGTCGAACCGCCACGGGAGGGGTACCCGGCATGAGGTGAATATGATGGTCGTACACCCGGGCGGGCGGAAGACTGTTGGCGATCGTAGTAGAAATTCAAAATTTTCTAAGCATCACCAAGATCAATCTATGGAGTAATCTAGCAACGAGGGGAAGGAGAGTGCATCTACATACCCTTGTAGATCGCTAAGCGGAAGCGTTCAAGTGAACGGGGTTGATGGAGTCGTACCCGTCGTGATCCAAATCACCGATGATCCTAGTGCCGAACGGACGACACCTCCGCGTTCAACACACATGCAGCCCGATGACGTCTCCCATGCCTTGATCCAGCAAAGAGAGAGGGAGAGGTTGAGGAAGACTCCGTCCAGCAGCAGCACGATGGCGTGGTGGTGGTGGTGGTGGAGCGTGGTACTCCAGCAGGGCTTCGCCAAGCACCGCAAGAGACGAGGAGGGAGAGAGGTAGGGCTGCGCCAGGGAGAGGTCAAAACTCATCTATTGGCAGCCCCAAAGACCTCAACTATATATAGGGGAGAGGGAGGGGGTGCGCCCCCTTTAGGGTTTCCACCATGCAAGGGGTGCGGCAGCCCCAAACCCATCTAGGGTGGCGGCCAAGGGGGGGAGAGGGGGAGACTTGCCTCCCAAGTAAGGTGGAGGCGCCCCCTCCCTAAACCCTAGTGAAAGGAACGATATGGTTGACTAGAGGGGGGGGGGGTGAATAGGCAACTAACAATTTTTAAGCTTTTCTTTACCAAATTAAACTTCGCAACAAATAGGTTGTCTAGATATGCAACTAAGTGAGCAACCTATATGATGCAATAACAACTAGCACACAAGCAAGCAAGAGATGTAACAATAAGTAAGCTTGCAAAAGTAAAGGCACGAAATAACCAAGAGTGGAGACGGTGAAGACGAGGATGTGTTACCGGAGTTCCTTCCTTTTAAGGGGAAGTACGTCTCCGTTAGAGCGGTGTGGAGGCACAATGCTCCCCAAGAAGCCACTAGGGCCACCGTATTCTCCTCACGCCCTCACACGATGCGAGATGCCGTGATTCCACTATTGGTGCCGTTGAAGGCGGCGACCGAACCTTTACAAGCAAGGTTGGGGCAATCTCCACAACAATCGGAGGCTCCCAACAACAACACCACCATGAAGCTTCACCACAATGGAGTATGGCTTCGAGGTGACCTCAACCGTCTAGGGTGCTCAACACCCAAGAGTAACAAGATCCGCAAGGGATAAGTGGGGGAATCAAATATCCTTTGGTGGAAGTGTAGATCGGGCCCTTGTCACCCAATCCCGAGCAAATCAACAAGTTTGATTGGCTAGGGAGAGAGATCGAGCGAAAATGGAGCTTGGAGCAACAATGGAGCTTAGAGGTGGAAGAGGTAGTCAACTAGAGGTAGAAGACATCCCTTATATAGTCGGGGAAAAGATCCAACCGTTATCCACTAGTTCTGCCCACGACTCACGGTACTACCGCTCTAAGGGAGCGGTACTACCGCGACGACGCGCGGTACTACCGTGAGTGATCACGGTACTACCGTGGCAGCTGCACAGGCCGGAACAAGCCTGAGCTAGAAGCAGTACTACCGCTGGTGCGGTACTACCGCTCCCCCTTGCGGTACTACCGCAAGACAGGAGGGTCACGGCCTGGGAAGGGCGCGGACGAAATAAATTTCATCCGTGTCAACTTCCGCAGAAACTAGGGTGGTGCAAAAACCCGACGCGGTACTACCGCCTGTAAGGCGCGGTACTACCGTGGTAGGCACGGATGTAAAAAATTACATCCGCGCCTACTACCGCGACGCAACGGTACTAGGCAGAAGGGCCACGGTACTACAACTCCAAAGGAGCGGACGAGCGGTACTACCGCGCAGGACGAGCGGTACTACCGCGCAGGACGAGCGGTACTACCGTGGGTGGCGCGGATGTAAAAAATTACATCCGCCCCTACTACCGCACCGGAGCGGCACTAGGCCAGAGTGCGGCGGTACTACCGCACCAGAGGAGCGGTACTACCGTGAGGGGCGCGGATGTAAAAAATTACATCCGCCCCTACTACCGCACTGGAGCGGCACTAGGCCAAGGTACCGCGGTACTACCGCGCCAGAGGGGCGGTACTACCGTGACCTGTCGCGGTACTACCGCGTGTACTTGCGGTACTACCGCAAGTACAGCAGTAGTCGTCAGTTTTTCGCACAACAATGATAACGATGGGTAGCTCCAAAGTGCAAGGAAAGGAGGGGCAAGTGTACGTGTGATTCCACCCTACCTTTCCGAGGCGGACCCCCTCTTAATAGTACGGCTCTCCTACGACTCAACTCCACCAAAGAGAAACGTAGAACAACGACGGCTTCACTAGTCTTCGAGGGGCACCGAATCATCTTGTGCCTAATGAAGAAGTATCTGTGGGACTCAAGGCACACGATTAGTCTGCACGAGTATTGTCATCAATCACCAAAACACTTAGGGATAAATATGCCCTTACAATCTCCCCCTTTTTGGTGTATTGATGACAACACGGGATTTGCACATAGATAAGATATGTTTAAAGCAGTGGCAAACCCCACTCCTCTAAAATATAGACGAGGCTCCCCCTAGATGTGTGCACTATATATGAATGCTTTGGACTGCATGGCACACAAACTAGGATCAACACTCCCCCTATATTTTAGAGACCAAGACATGATAATAAGCCTAGCATAGCATGAAAGTAGCACAATATAACACAAGCTAGCTAGGATAGATAGAGTGCATATGTCTTACACCATATGAGATAAGATAACCAAGGTTCAAACGATAAAAGCAGCAAAGAGCTCAACTGGCAAACACACAAACTCGCAAAGCCAAATCCCTACGCTCTCTCCCCCTTTGGCATCGAGACGCCAAAAAGGCAGAGAGGACACCTAAACACACAAGAGGTGGCTCAAGCAGAGAAACTGTCCCACTCCTCTGCATCAGACTCCTCCGCAGCTGGAATGGACTCCTCGGCCTCCTCCGCAGAATCAGTCCACTTGAATCCTTGCTTCTCCATCCACTCAGTCTCAGGAGTGATGTGCTCCTCAGACCCGGCAGACACATCCTCGCCATAGAGCTTCAAGATCTTGTTGTGCCGGCGACGACTCTCCTTGGACTCCACGTGAGCCCTGTACTGTCCCTTGGCTTGGTCCATAGCAAGAGCACGTGGTGGGGAACGATCCCACCGGATGGAATCACGGGAGGGCAGCCGGTGGAGGAGATCCGGCGACGAACGCCGGCTCCGTTCGTGAGCACGAGAGAGGAACGGGCTATGAGGAGAGAAAGGGACGAATGGGTATGGGGGAGTTAGAACTCCCCCTCCCCGACCCTATCCCCGCGAGCCCGAACCGGCGCGGTAGTACCGTGGGTCATCGCGGTAGTACCGCCTGGGCGGAAGTACCGCGCCGTGGCGGTAGTACCGCTCCATCAGGCGTGAGCTCATGCCGCTTGGGTGCATAGTACCGTGCTCCCATCAGCGGTAGTACCGTGACTGGCCGCGGTAGTACCGTGGCCGACCGCAGTAGTATCGTGAGCTCATGCCACCAAGGGTTTCGAACAAGAGAGAAAAACACGCCTTTGCATCGAAAAACAGACACAACCCAAAGCAGCACAACAGCAAAGGAACAACAGTAAAACCCTAAGTAACGAGGTCTCTCGAGGAGAGAGAGGGCGGTGGCCGAAGCCACCTATGTTTGAGTTGGATGGTATGGCACCGCGAAGAATTATCCTTGGGCCCATGACCAAAACTCGTCTTTGAAGCACAAGTACCATAAAAAATGGCTAATGTGAAAGAGGTGATCTATTTAGGCATAATGGGGGGAGGGAGAGTTCATTGAGAGAACAACACTCCCCCTATGTCGGTGCCTACATCTAAACTAGACAACAAGTTGAGTGTGGTGGGGGGTGCACGGGTTCAAGTCACATTGCTCAAATCAATGATATTTAGCTCATGCCTTAACTCGCCAAATCTTGCTTCATCCAATGGCTTCGTGAAAATATCTGCAAGGTTATCATGAGTGTTGACATACTTGAGCTCGATCTCCCCTCGCCGAATGTGATCCCGAATGAAGTGATACCGAATCTCAATGTGCTTCGTCTTGAAGTGTTGCACCGGGTTGAGGGAAATCTTGATGGCACTTTCATTATCACACCAAAGAGGCACTTTGTCACAAGTGACACCGTACTCCTTTAAAGTTTGCCTCATCCATAGGAGTTGAGCACAACAACTACCGGCCGCCACATACTCCGCTTCGGTGGACGAGAGAGACACACAACTTTGTTTCTTGGAAGACCAACTTACCAAAGAGCAGCCAAGAAATTGACACCCTCCGGAAGTGGACTTCCTATCCACTTTGTCTCCCGCCCAATCGGAATCCGTGAAACCTTCAAGCTTGAAGTTTGCTCCTCTTGGGTACCATAAGCCAAAGTTTGGGGTATGAGCCAAATATCGAAAGATTCGTTTGACCGCCACAAAGTGACTTTCCTTTGGTGTGGCTTGAAAACGTGCACACATCCCCACACTCAACATGATATCCGGTCTAGATGCACAAAGGTAAAGCAAGGATCCAATCATGGAGCGATATACCTTTTGATCCACCGCTTTACCATTGGGATCAATGTCAAGTTGGCACTTGGTAGGCATTGGTGTAGTAGCCGGCTTGACATCACTTAGCTTGAATCTTTTAAGCATGTCTTGAGTATATTTGGCTTGGTTGATGAAGGTTCCTTCTCTTCTTTGCTTGATGTCGAAACCAAGGAAAAACTTCAACTCTCCCATCGAAGACATCTTAAACTTGGAGGTCATGAGAGCGGCAAATTCTTCATTGAAAGCTTTGTTAGGGGAACCAAAGATAATATCATCAACATATAGTTGGCATACAAACAACTCCCCGTTGACCTTCTTAGTAAAAAGAGTGGGGTCGATTAGCCCTACTTCAAAACCACGATCTTGTAGCAACTCGGTAAGGTGGTCATACCACGCACGTGGGGCTTGTTTAAGGCCATAGAGTGCCTTATCGAGTTGATACACGTGATCCAGAAAGTAGGGATCCTCGAACCCGGGGGGTTGCTTGACATAGACCAACTCATTAATGGGACCATTAAGAAAAGCACTTTTCACATCCATTTGTTGCAACTTAAAGTTGTGATGGGAAGCATAAGCAATCAACAAACGAATGGATTCAAGACGAGCAACAGGAGCGAAGGTTTCACCGTAGTCGATACCCTCGACTTGGGAGTAGCCTTGTGCTACCAATCTTGACTTGTTGCGAATGATGTTCCCATGGGCATCTTGCTTGTTCTTGAAGATCCACTTGGTCCCAATGACATTGTGGTTCCCGGATGGTCTTGGCACCAATCTCCACACCTTGTTGTACTCGAAGTTGTTGAGTTCTTCATGCATGGCATTGAGCCAATCCGGGTCTTCGAGCGCCTCATAGACCTTTTGGGGTTCAACACAAGAGACAAACGCGTGATGTTCACAATAGTTTGCCAATTGTCTACGAGTGCTTACCCCTTTACGAAGACTTCCGACCACATTTTCCATGAGATGGCCTTGGTTGGTGAGCTTGGAAGCAATCTTCGCGGCACGACGCTCTAATTCCTCCTCGGGTGTGGACGGAGGAGGGTTGACTTGATGATCTTGAGCGCCGTCTTGAGTTTGTTCTTGATCTTGAGGTTGATCTTGATCTTGAACTAGCTCGAGGGGGAGAACTTGACCTTGGGCATCATTTAGTGGTTCATCACGGTCTTGAGGTAGATCTTGCCCTTGGTCTTGTTCATGAGGTTGAGGGCCTTCACATTGTTCTTCGGAAGCATGTGGGTCTTGATGAGGTGATGGCTCTACTTGAGTAGAGCATTGTCCTTCTCCTTCGGCCACAAGGGGTTCCTCAATGGGTAGGATGTGACCAATACCCATTCTTCTTATGGCTTGGGGAGGAATTTCATCACCTATATCACAAGTACCACTTTGCTCCACTTGGGAGCCGTTATTTTCGTCAAACTCCACGTTACACGTCTCCTCAATGAGTCCAGTGGACTTGTTGAGGACACGGTAAGCATGAGAGTTTGTAGCATAACCAACAAATATGCCCTCATGAGCTCTAGCTTCAAATTTAGACAACCGAACACCTTTCTTGAGAATGAAACACTTACAACCGAACACTCGAAAGTACTTGAGGTTGGGCTTGTTGCCGGTGAGGATCTCATAAGGAGTCTTGTTCAAGCCTTTGCGAAGATAGAGCCGATTGGATGCATGACATGCTGTGTTGATGGCTTCGGCCCAAAAGTTGTATGGAGACTTGAACTCCGCCATCATGGTCCTTGCCGCATCCATCAACGTCCGGTTCTTCCTCTCCGCAACACCATTTTGTTGAGGGGTATAAGGTGCCGCATATTGATGCTTGATCCCCTCGTCACTAAGAAACTCATCCAAGGTGTAGTTCTTGAACTCGGTGCCGTTGTCGCTTCTTATTGTCAAGATCTTTGCATCATGTTGACGTTGAGCTTCATTTGCAAAGTTGATGACGGTTTGTTGGGTCTCACTCTTTCTCTTGAAGAAGTATACCCAAGTATATCTTGAGTAATCATCCACAATCACCAAGCAATACTTTCTTCCTCCAAGACTGTCAAAAGATGGAGGCCCAAAGAGATCCATGTGAAGGAGCTCCAAGGGTCTCTTCGAGTAGATGATGGTTGAGGGAGGGTGTGCCTTTTCATGAAGCTTTCCTTCGATACAAGCACTGCATGCACGATCTTTGGCAAAACTCACATTTGTTAGTCCACGAACATGGTCCCCCTTGAGGAGACTTTGCAAAGATCTCATATTGACGTGGGCCAAACGGCGATGCCAAAGCCATCCCACGTCAACTTTAGCCATTAGGCATGTCGCGGTCTTAGTGGGTTGCTCCGAAAAGTTAACCACATAGAGACCGTTCTCGACATGCCCAACAAAGGCTACTTTAAGAGTCTTGCTCCACAAGAGGGCCACGGTATCAATATCAAAGAATGTGGCAAAACCCATGAGTGCAAGTTGACGAACGGAAAGTAAATTGAATGCAAGGGACTCAACAAGCATGACTTTCTCGATCGTTAGATCATGAGAAATGACAACCTTGCCGAGGCCCAATACCTTAGAATGTGATGCATCACCCCACTCGACATTGGTGGGCATAGTTGGAGTCTCTTGCACATCCACCACCAAGTCCTTGCTCCCGGTCATATGATTTGTTGCTCCACTATCGAGCAACCATGATCCCCCACCGGAAGCAAACACCTACACGAGATCAATGCTTGGTTTTAGGTACCCATTTAGTAATGGGTCCTTTGATGTTAGTAACAAGGGCCTTGGGAACCCAAATAGACCATTCAATGTACTCATAAGGAGAACCAACAAATTTAGCATAAACATGTCCATCACTAGCACGGCACAACACATATGAAGGGTTAAAGTCGCCGGCTTTGTTTGAGGAAACGTTCTTGCCCTTTTGAACATCAACTTCCTTCACTTTCTCCTTCTTCTTCTTGGAAGCTCCGTCTCCCTCTTTCACAAAAGTTTGTTTGAGGGGAGGAGGACGGTTGGCCTTGTTGATCTTCTTCTTCTGGCTCTTGGACTTGGGTGCAAACCCAATTCCTTCTTTGCCCACAACTTTCTTTTGATTGCTCAAAAGGTCGTTGAGGTTTTTCTCACCTTGAATGCAAGTCACAAGGCCCTTCTCAAGTTGATCCTTCAACCTAGCATTTTCCTCCATAAGATGCACATGCTCACAACAAGGGTTAGTAGCACATGCATTATCAATTAATACCATATGACGAAAGGTGGCTTTTTCCTTGATTAGCTTAACTTGGATTTGAGCATGAGACTCTTTGAGGGTAGCATGAGTACCCTTTAAGGCCTTGTGAGCCTTGTCAAGTATCTCAAACTCCTCTTTGAGTCTAGCATGATCAACCCCAAGTTTAGCCTTCTCGGAGGTTAGCACACGAGACATGACAAGAGCATGATCAAGATCTTTCTTTAACTTAGCATGGGCATCATTGTGTGACTCCTCAAGAGTCAAATGATGCACACGCTCTTCCTCAAGAGCATTTGAGAGATCCGATATCTCATCGGCATAGTCACGACTATGACCTTCCATCTTGGAGATGGTTTCTTCGTGAGCCTCGATCATGTCATTGGCCTCACCAAGTTGTTCCAAGAGAGCAACAAAGTGCTTCTTGGACTTTCCCTTTAGCTTACTCATGAAGGACTCTAATTCATTCACTTCCTCATTAGACTCAACATGTCCATCAATGCAATCCTCCATGGAGGGATTGGAAATGATGGTGGTTGTGATGTTGGGGGTTACCTTGTTTGAAGCCTTCGCCATGAGGCATCTAGCGGTGATGTTTTCGTTGGGTGATTCGAAGAGAGACACCCGAGGAGTAGCAATGGCAATGGATGCCATGGCCGTTGCTTCTTCATTCTCATCATCATCATCATCCTCTTGGTATTCTTCTTGAACCAACAACCCACGAGTGGGAGTCTTCTTGGCGAAGTTGTTCTTGTTGGGGACGGACTTGGCTTTGTCTTTCCGAATGAACTTGCCACCATTGTCTTCCCTCTTCTCGTAAGGACAATCCGCAACGAAATGGCTCACATTGCCACAGTTGAAGCAAGTTCTAACTCGTTGCTTGCCCTTGACGCCACTTGAGTTATTCTTGTTGAAGTTGGGTCTTGAGCTCTTCTTGCTCCAAAATTGTCTTGAAACAAGGGCCATGTGCTCATGGTAGTCGAACTTGGTGTCTTCGGGGTTGCTTTCCTCATCTTCCACTTCTTCCTCTTCTTCGACAATGACCTTGGCCTTCAAGGCAAGGTTAGGCTTCTTAGCTCTTTGAGAACGGAGCACCGCATTTTCGACGGTCTTGTCCAAGATGCTCATTGCAACGAACTCATCCAACACTTCACTTGAGGTCATGGTGTGGAAGTCCGGTCATTGACGAATGACGGAGGACATGGCTTTGTTGTAGGGCATCATGGCCTTGAGGAACTTTCGCTTGATCCAATTGTCATCCGTGTCCTTGCTTCCATGATCTCGAAGTGCCACCGCGAGTTTGGTTACTCTTCGAAAGAGCTCACGAGGTTCTTCATCTTCTTTCATTGCAAACTCGTCGGCTTCATCTTGCACCACTTCATAGTTGGACCGTTGAATGCTAGCACTTCCACGATAGAGGCCCTCAACACATTTCCATGCTTCTTTAGCAACGACATGGGGTCGAAGGTGAGGGAGATCTTCGGGAAGAATTGCATCTTGAATGATGAAGAGAGCACTCTCATTGAATTGATTGTCCACGGCTTCTCGAGGGGTGAAGTTGCTTGGGTCATGAGGATAAAAACCTTCTTCAATGACTCTCCAAAGGTTAGTGTTCACATGTTTCAAATGACGCTTAAAGCGATAGACCCAATTATCAAAATCTACACCTTTTTCATACTTAGGAGGTGGACCGGCATGATTCAAATGAGTGGAGGGGATAGGCCCTCCATAGACCGGGGGTTCCACATGGGCAAAGATGCCGGTGCCATTTCTACCACTAGTAGAAGGACTCTTTTCATTGTTAGCTTCCCCCTTATCGGAGAAAGCATCCGTCACCTTCTTAGTGGGATCACCCACTTTCATAGGTGCGGTAGATAGTTTAAGTCCCTCTAAGAAATCATTAAACATGCTTTTAACCTCGGCCGTCATGGAGGTTTTCAATGTGTCCAAAGCCACATTGAACTCCTCACGAGAGACCAAGGTTCCCCCTTCGGCCGAAGATGAGATAGGATTCACACCGGAGTGTTCCTCCACACCATCGTGGGTGTCAACCATACTCTTCGGACGGTGAAGTCCTTAAAAAAGAGACGAGGCTCTGATACCAATTGAAAGGATCGATATGGTTGACTAGAGGGGGGGGGGGTGAATAGGCAACTAACAATTTTTAAGCTATTCTTTACCAAATTAAACTTCGCAACAAATAGGTTGTCTAGATATGCAACTAAGTGAGCAACCTATATGATGCAATAACAACTAGCACACAAGCAAGCAAGAGATGTAACAATAAGTAAGCTTGCAAAAGTAAAGGCACGAAATAACCAAGAGTGGAGACGGTGAAGACGAGGATGTGTTACCGGAGTTCCTTCCTTTTAAGGGGAAGTACGTCTCCGTTAGAGCGGTGTGGAGGCACAATGCTCCCCAAGAAGCCACTAGGGCCACCGTATTCTCCTCACGCCCTCACACGATGCGAGATGCCGTGATTCCACTATTGGTGCCGTTGAAGGCGGCGACCGAACCTTTACAAGCAAGGTTGGGGCAATCTCCACAACAATCGGAGGCTCCCAACAACAACACCACCACGAAGCTTCACCACAATGGAGTATGGCTTCGAGGTGACCTCAACCGTCTAGGGTGCTCAACACCCAAGAGTAACAAGATCCGCAAGGGATAAGTGGGGGAATCAAATATCCTTTGGTGGAAGTGTAGATCGGGCCCTTGTCACCCAATCCCGAGCAAATCAACAAGTTTGATTGGCTAGGGAGAGAGATCGAGCGAAAATGGAGCTTGGAGCAACAATGGAGCTTAGAGGTGGAAGAGGTAGTCAACTAGAGGTAGAAGACATCCCTTATATAGTCGGGGAAAAGATCCAACCGTTATCCACTAGTTCTGCCCGCGACTCACGGTACTACCGCTCTAAGGGAGCGGTACTACCGCGACGACGCGCGGTACTACCGTGAGTGATCACGGTACTACCGTGGCAGCTGCACAGGCCGGAACAAGCCTGAGCTAGAAGCAGTACTACCGCTGGTGCGGTACTACCGCTCCCCCTTGCGGTACTACCGCAAGACAGGAGGGTCACGGCCTGGGAAGGGCGCGGACGAAATAAATTTCATCCGTGTCAACTTCCGCAGAAACTAGGGTGGTGCAAAAACCCGACGCGGTACTACCGCCTGTAAGGCGCGGTACTACCGTGGTAGGCACGGATGTAAAAAATTACATCCGCGCCTACTACCGCGACGCAACGGTACTAGGCAGAAGGGCCACGGTACTACAACTCCAAAGGAGCGGACGAGCGGTACTACCGCGCAGGACGAGCGGTACTACCGCGCAGGACGAGCGGTACTACCGCGCAGGACGAGCGGTACTACCGTGGGTGGCGCGGATGTAAAAAATTACATCCGCCCCTACTACCGCACCGGAGCGGCACTAGGCCAGAGTGCGGCAGTACTACCGCACCAGAGGAGCGGTACTACCGTGAGGGGCGCGGATGTAAAAAATTACATCCGCCCCTACTACCGCACTGGAGCGGCACTAGGCCAAGGTACCGCGGTACTACCGCGCCAGAGGGGCGGTACTACCGTGACCTGTCGCGGTACTACCGCATGTACTTGCGGTACTACCGCAAGTACAGCAGTAGTCGTCAGTTTTTCGCACAACAATGATAACGATGGGTAGCTCCAAAGTGCAAGGAAAGGAGGGGCAAGTGTACGTGTGATTCCACCCTACCTTTCCGAGGCGGACCCCCTCTTAATAGTACGGCTCTCCTACGACTCAACTCCACCAAAGAGAAACGTAGAACAACGACGGCTTCACTAGTCTTCGAGGGGCACCGAATCATCTTGTGCCTAATGAAGAAGTATCTGTGGGACTCAAGGCACACGATTAGTCTGCACGAGTATTGTCATCAATCACCAAAACACTTAGGGATAAATATGCCCTTACACCTAGGCGCCTTGGGCCCTTGTGGGGGGGCGCACCAGCCCATTTGGGGCTGGTCCCCTCCCACACTTGGCCCATGCTGCCCTCTGGGGCCGGTGGCCCCACTTGGTGGATCCCCGGGACCCTCCCGGTGGTCCCGGTACATTACCGATAGCAACCGAAACCTTTCCGGTGACCAAAACAGGACTTCCCATATATAAATCTTTACCTCCGGACCATTCCGGAACTCCTCGTGATGTCCGGGATCTCATCCAGGACTCCGAACAACATTCGGTAACCACGTATATCTATTCCCAATAACCCTAGCTTCATCGAACCTTAAGTGTGTAGACCCTACGGGTTTGGGAACCATGCAGACATGACCGAGACACTTCTCCGGCCAATAACCAACAGCGGGATTTGGATACCCATGTTGGCTCCGAGATGTTCCACGATGATCTCATCGGATGAACCACGATGTCGAGGATTCAATCAATCCCGTATACAATTCCCTTTGTCTAGCGGTACGATACTTGCCCGAGATTCGATCGTCGGTATCCCGATACCTTGTTCAGTCTCGTTACCGGCAAGTCTCTTTAATCGTTCCGTAACACATCATCCCGTGATCAACTCCTTGGTCACATTGTGCACATTATGATGATGTCCTACCGAGTGGGCCCAGAGATACCTCTCCATTTACACGGAGTGACAAATCCCAGTCTCGATTCGTGCCAACCCAACAGATACTTTCAGAGATACCTATAGTGTACCTTTACAACCACCCAATTACGTTGTGACGTTTGGCACACCCAAATCACTCCTATGGTATCCGGGAGTTGCACAATCTCATGGTCTAAGGAAATGATACTTGAAATTAGAAAAGCTTTAGCATACGAACTACACGATCTTTGTGCTAGGCTTAGGATTGGGTCTTGTCCATCACATCATTCTCCTAATGATGTGATCCCGTTATCAATGACATCCAATGTCCATGGTCAGGAAACCGTAACCATCTATTGATCAACGAGATAGTCAACTAGAGGCTTACTAGGGACATGGTGTTGTCTATGTATCCACACATGTATCTGAGTTTCCTATCAATACAATTCTAGCATGGATAATAAACAATTATCATGAACAATGAAATATAATAATAATAACTTAATTTATTATTGCCTCTAGGGCATATTTCCAACAGTCTCCCACTTGCACTAGAGTCAATAATCTAGTTCACATCGCCATGTGATTAACACTCACAGGTCACATCGCCATGTGACCAACATCCAAAGAGTTTACTAGACACAATGATCTAGTTCACATCACTATGTGATAAACACTCAAAGAGTTCTGGGTTTGATCATGTTATGCTTGTGAGAGAGGTTTTAGTCAATGGGTCTTGCCATATTCAGATCCCTATGTATTTCGCAAAACTTTATATCGTAGATGCTGCTACCACGTTCCACTTGGAGCTATTCCAAATTATTGCTTCATTATACGTATCCGGTATCTCTACTCAGAGCTATCCGGATAGGTGTTAAGCTTGCATCGACATAACTCTTTACGTCGAACTCTTTATCACCTCCATAACCGAGAAACATTTCCTTATTTCTCTAAGGATAATTTTGACCGCTATCTGGTGGTCCAGTCCTAGATCACCTTTGTACCCTCTTGCCAGACATGTGGCAAGGCACACATCAGGTGCGGTACTCAGCATGGCATACCGTATAGAGCCTATGACAAGAGCATAGGGGACGACCTTCGTCCTTCCTCTTTCTTCTGCCGTGGTCAAGCTTTGAGTCTTACTCAACTTCACACCTTACAACTCAGGTAAGAACCCCTTCTTTGACTGATCTATTTTGAACTCCTTCAAAAACATGTCAAGGTGTGCGTTCTTTGAAAGTATCATCAGGCGTCTTGATCTATCTCTATAGATCTTGATGCCCAGTATGTAAGCAGCTTTATCCAGGTTTTCCATTGAAAAACACCTTTCAAATAACCCTATATGCTTTCCAGAAATTCTACATCATTTCGGATCAACAATATGTCATCCACATATACTTATCAGAAATGTTGTAGTGCTCCCACTCACTTTATTGTAAATACAAGTTTCTAGCAAACATTGTATAAACCTAAAAGCTTTGGTCACTCCATCAAAGCATATACTCCGATACCGAGATGCTTGCTCTAGTCCATAGAAGGATCGCTGGAGCCAGCATACCTTTTAGCATCCTTAGGATCGACAAAACCTTTTATTGTATCACATACAACTTTTTCTTGCGAAAACTGGTAAGAAAACTTGCTTTGACATCCATCTGTTAGATTTCATAATCGAAAAATACAGCTAATGCTAACATGATTCCGACGGACTTAAGCATCGCTACGGGTGAGAAATTCTCATCGTAGTCAACTCCTTGAACTTGTGAAAAGACTCTTTCCCACAAGTCGAGCTTCATAGACGGTAACATTACCACCCATGTCCGTCTTCTTCTTAAAGATCCATTTATCTCAATGGCTTGCCGATCATCGGGCAAGTCCACCAAAGTCCATACTTTGTTCTGACATATGGATCCTATCTCAGATTTCATGCCTTCTAACCATTTGTCGGAATACGGGCCCACCATCGCTTCTCCATAGCTCGTAGGTTCATTGTTGTCTAACAACATGATATCTAAGACAGGATTACCGTACCACTTAGGAGTAGTACATATCCTTGTCGACCTACGAGGTTCGATAGCAACTTGATCCGAAGATTCATGATCACTATCATTAACTTCCTATTCAACAGACGTAGGTGCCACAGAAAACATCTTTCTGTGTTGCATCATTCTCTGGTTGAAATAAAGGTTCGACAACATCATCAAGTTCTATCTTCCTCCCACTCAATTCTTTCGAGAGAAACTCCTTCTCGAGAAAGGACCCATTCTTAGCGACAAACAATTTGCCCTCGGATCTGAGATAGAAGGTATACCCTACTGTCACCTTTGGGTATCCTATGAAGATGTGTTTGTCCGCTTTGGGTTCGAGCTTCTCCGGCTGAAGCCTTAAGCATCGCAACCCCAAATATTAAGAAACGACAACTTTGGTTTCTTGCCAAACAAATGTTCATACGACATCGTCTCAACGGACTTAGATGGTGTCCTATCTAAAGTGAATGCAGTTGTCTCTAACGCATAACCTCAAAATGAAAACGGTAGATTGGTATGAGACATCATAGATCGCACCATATCTCATAGGGTTCGATTACGACGTCCGGACACACCATTACCTTGTGGTGTTCCAGGTGGCTTCAACTGTGAAACAATTCCACAATGTCTTAAGTGATTACCAAACTCGTAACTCAGAAAATCCCCTTTTGATCAGATCGTAGGAACATGATCTTATTGTTATGATGATTCTTAACTTCACTCTGAAATCGCTTGAACTTTTCAAACGTTTCAGACTTGTGCATCATTAAGTAGATATACCTATATCTACCCAAATCGTCAGTGAAGATGAGAAAATAGCGATATCCACCGCACGCTTCAATTCTCATTGGATCACATGTATCAGCATGCATGATTTCCAACAAGTCACTTGTCCGTTTTATTGTACCTGGAAACGGGGTCTTAGTCATCCTTCCCACGAGGCATGGCTCACATGTGTCAAGCGATTCAAAATCAAGTGACTCCAAACATCCATCGATATGAAGTTTCTTCATGCATCTTACGCCAATATGACCTAAGCGGCAGTGCCATAAGAAAGTGGTACTATCACTATTAACTCTACATCTTTTGGCGTGAACATGTGTATTACCACGACCGAGATTCAATGAACCATTCACATAGGGTGCATGACCATGAAAGGTATCATTCATGTAAACAGAATAACCATTATTCTCTAACTTAAATGAATGACCGTATTGCAATGAACATGATCAAATCATATTCATGCTCAACGTAGACACCTGATAACATTTATCTAGGTTCAATACTAATCCCGAAGGCAGATAGAGCGTGCGATGGTGATCTCATCAACTTTGGAAACACTTCCAACACACATCGTCACCTCGCCCTTAGCTAGTCTCCGTTTAGTCCGTAGCTTTTGCTTCAAGTCACCAATAATAGTAACTGAACCGGTATCCAATACCCAGGTGCTACCAGGAGTACTAGTGAGGTACACATTAATAACACGTATATACTTTGTTGAAGTTGCCAGCCTTCTTATCTACCATGCATTTGGGGTAATTCCGCTACCGGTGACCGTTCCCCTTACAATAGAAGCACTCAGTCTCAGGTTTGGGTTCAACCTTGGGTTTCTTCACTGGAGCGGCAATTGGTTTGCCATCCATGAAGTTTCCCTTCTAGCCCTTGCCCTTCTTGAAACCAGTGGTCTTGTCAAACCATCAACACTTGATGCTCCTTCTTGATTTCTACCTTTTGCGGTCTTAAGCACCGCGAACAGCTCCGGGATCAACTCCATCCCTTGCATGTCATAGTTCATCACAAAAATCTAGTAGCTTAGTGATAGTGGCTAGAGAACTCTATCAATCATTATCTTATCTGGAAGTTTAACTCCCACTGCTTTAAGTGATTGTAGCACCCAGACATTTTGAGCACATGCTCACTAGCTGAGCTATTCTCCTCCATCTTGTTGGCAAAAGAACTTGTCAGAGGTCTCACACCTCTCAACACGGGCATGAGCCTGAAATCCCAATTTCAGCTCTTGGAACATCTCATATGTTCTATGGCGTTCAAAACGTCATTGGAATCCCGATTCTAAGCCGTGAAGTATGGCGCACTAAACTATCAAGTAGTCATCAGGATGTGTCTGTTAGGTGTTCATAACATCCACAGACGACGTTGTAGGGGTTTGCACATCGAGTGGTGCATCAAAGACGTAAGCCTTCTGTGTAGCAGTGAGGACACTCCTCGGACTACAGACCTAGTCCGCATCATTGCTTACAATATCTTTCAACTTAATCTTTCTCTAGGAACGTATTGAAATAGGGAGCTACAACGTGAGCTATTTATCTACAACATATTTGCGAAGACAATTCAGACTATGTTCATGATAATTGAGTTCATCTAATGAACTCCCACTCAGATAGACATCCCTCTAGTCATCTAAGTGAAACATGATCCGAGTCAACTAGGCCGTGTCCGATCATCACGTGAGACGGACTAGTCAACATCAGTGAACATCTTCATGTTGATCGTATCTTCTATACGACTCATGCTCGACCTTTCGATCTTCCGTGTTCCGAGGCCATGTCTGTACATGCTAGGCTCGTCAAGTCAACCTAAGTGTTTTTGCTGTGTAAATCTGGCTTACACCCGTTGTATTCGAACGTTAGAATCTATCACACCCGATCATCACGTGGTGCTTCGAAACGACGAACCTTCGCAACGGTGCATAGTTAGGGGGAACACTTTCTTGAAATTTTAGTGAGGGATCATCTTATTTAAGCTACCGTCGTTCTAAGCAAATAAGATGTAAAACATGATAAACATCACATGCAATCAAATAGTGACATGATATGGCCAATATCATTTTGCTCCTCTTGATCTCCATCTTCGGGGCTCCATGATCATCGTTGTCACTGGCATGACACCATGATCTCTATCATCATGATCTCCATCATCGTGTCTTCTTGAAGTTGTCTCGTCATCTATTACTTCTACTACTATGGCTAACACTTTAGCAATAAAGTAAAGTAATTACATGACGTTTAAGTTGACACGCAGGTCATAAATAAATTAGGACAACTCCTATGGCTCCTGCCGGTTGTCATACTCATCGACATGCAAGCCGTGATTCCTATTACAAGGACATGATCAATCTCATACATCACATATATCATTCATCACATCCTTTTGGCCATATCACATCACAAGGCATATGCTGCAAAAACAAGTTAGACGTCCTCTAATTATTGTTGCAAGTTTTTACGTGGCTGCTATAGGTTTCTAGCAAGAACGTTTCTTACCTACGCCAAAACCACAACGTGATATGCCAATTTCTATTTACCCTTCATAAGGACCCTTTTCATCGAATCCGATCCGACTAAAGTGGGAGAGACAAACACCCACTAGCCACCTTATGCAACTAGTGCATGTCAGTCGGTGAAACCAGTCTCACGTAAGAGTACGTGTAAGGTCGGTCCGGGCCGCTTCATCCCACGATGCCGCCAAATCAAGATAAGACTAGTAACAGCAAGTAAATTGACAATATCGACGCCCACAACTGCTTTGTGTTCTACTCGTGCATAGAAACTACGCATAGACCTAGCTCATGATGCCACTGTTGGGGATCGTAGCAGAAATTCAAAATTTTCTATGCATCACCAAGATCAATCTATGGAGTAATCTAGCAACGAGGGGAAGGAGAGTGCATCTACATACCCTTGTAGATCGCTAAGCGGAAGCGTTCAAGTGAACGGGGTTGATGGAGTCGTACTCGTCGTGATCCAAATCACCGATGATCCTAGTGCCGAACGGACGGCACCTCCGCGTTCAACACACATGCAGCCCGGTGACGTCTCCCATGCCTTGATCCAGCAAGGAGAGAGGGAGAGGTTGAGGAAGACTCTGTCCAGCAGCAGCACGACGGCGTGGTGGTGGTGGAGGAGCGTGGTACTCCAGCAGGGCTTCGCCAAGCACCGCAAGAGACGAGGAGGGAGAGAGGTAGGGCTGCGCCAGGGAGAGGTCAAAACTCATCTATTTGCAGCCCCAAAGACCTCAACTATATATAGGGGATAGGGAGGGGGTGCGCCCCCTTTAGGGTTTCCACCCCAAGGGGTGCGGCAGCCCCAAACCCATCTAGGGTGGCGGCCAAGGGGGGGAGAGGGGGAGACTTGCCTCCCAAGTAAGGTGGAGGCGCCCCCTTCCTAAACCCTAGGCGCCTTGGGCCCTTGTGGGGGGGGGGCACCAGCCCATCTGGGGCTGGTCCCCTCCCACACTTGGCCCATGCTGCCCTCTGAGGCCGGTGGCCCCACTTGGTGGACCCCCGGGACCCTCCCGGTGGTCCCGGTACGTTACCGATAGCAACCGAAACCTTTCCGGTGACCAAAACAGGACTTCCCATATATAAATCTTTACCTCCGGACCATTCCGAAACTCCTCGTGATGTCCGGGATCTCATCCGGGACTCCGAACAACATTCGGTAACCACGTATATCTATTCCCTATAACCCTAGCGTCATCGAACCTTAAGTGTGTAGACCATACGGATTCGGAAACCATGCAGACATGACCGAGACACTTCTCCGGCCAATAACCAACAGCGGGATCTGGATACCCATGTTGGCTCCCACATGTTCCACGATGATCTCATCGGATGAACCACGATGTCGAGGATTCAATCAATCCCGTATACAATTCTCTTTTGTCTAGCGGTACGATACTTGCCCGAGATTCGATCGTCGGTATCTCGATACCTTGTTCAATCTCGTTACCAGCAAGTCTCTTTACTCATTCCGTAACACATCATCCCGTGATCAACTCCTTGGTCACATTGTGCACATTATGATGATGTCCTACCGAGTGGGCCCAGAGATACCTCTCCGTTTATACGGAGTGACAAATCCCAGTCTCGATTCGTGCCAACCCAACAGATACTTTCGGAGATACCTGTAGTGTACCTTTACAGCCACCCAGTTACGTTGTGATGTTTGGCACACCCAAAGCACTCCTACGGTATCCGGGAGTTGCACAATCTCATGGTCTAAGGAAATGATACTTGACATTAGAAAAGCTTTAGCATACGAACTACATGATCTTTATGCTAGGCTTAGGATTGGGTCTTGTCCATCACATCATTCTCCTAATGATGTGATCCCGTTATCAATGACATCCAATGTCCATGGTCAGGAAACCGTAACCATCTATTGATCAACGAGCTAGTCAACTAGAGGCTTACTAGGGACATGGTGTTGTTTATGTATCCACACATGTATCTGAGTTTCCTATCAATACAATTCTAGCATGGATAATAAACGATTATCATGAACAATGAAATATAATAATAATAACTTAATTTATTATTGCCTCTAGGGCATATTTCCAACAAAGACCCCGTGGCTCGTCGAAGAGGTCGCTGTGCTGCTGCAGCAGGGAATCCAGCAGGGGTTGCTCGGCCTCCGAGGACGCGGCGACCAGCTGGAGACGTGGCACGGCCGGCGCAGCGCCCCCAATGCCGTCCCACCGGATGCGGCGGCCCAGCCGCCAGAACGTCATTCTGAGCGCGTCGAACTCCCATAGGATAGGACCGAGGGTCCGTAGAAAATCCACCCCGAGGATGAAGTCGAAGCAGCTTCATTACCTGCGCAGGGATCGACCTCGGCTGCTTGTATAATACACGTGACATCAGTGTATTGCATCAGATCTAGACCGTCGATTTCGCTCCGACGGACGGTCCATATCATCCGGATGCACTGTAAAATGACTCTATTTTTGTTTATACATACAAGGAGTCAAGGAGTATGTGTTATCGCGATGCCCAGATCAGGATCAGGATTTCACGAGAAGGCAGGCCAAATCAGGTCAGTAGTGCGCCGGAGTATGGCAGAACCCGAACAATCTCGTGTGTGCTGGACAAGTCCAGATTCACTCGTGTGTGCCTCTATCGTCTGTACGTCGAGTTCCGTCCGGACCACGCTCGGGTGCTACAAAGGGTTGAACGTTCTACACCCTCTAGGCCTCTACCAGTGGGTAAGGGACCTCAAGCTGAAGAGGAACTCGCTTGAAGGGCTGGCTGAGCGGAGTGGAGCAACCATGCAGATGCATCCCACAGGGATTTTCTTCCCAGCCCGAAAACATTTCCTCCATCATATTTACATATAGACATGTGCTGACGTGCTGGCTCCCATATTCAACGCGGCCATGTCCATCACAGCAAATAAGGTGGATCGGTATTGTATCAATCCCATCTTCTGTGTGAGCACCTCGAGCAGGATTTTGCGAAATGCCCAGATGCATGTGGTCAACATTGTAGTCAAGGAGGGATTCCAATGGGGTTGCCATCCAAGTGTGGCGTCTCACATTGTTTAGCACACATCCTCTCGTTCCCGACCCCTCTAATTCCGTAATGCTCATCACACTCTTATTTTGTTATCCTCTTGTGTCTTCACCATGCTTAGCTTTTTCCTATCTTTCCCATCCATGCCTATTCAAACGATAGCAGCGGGGATGGGTGTTTCATCGAGCACATATATGGAGAGAGTTTGATGCCAAACACAAGTCTACCTCAGTAGCGTATATGTATGCACAAACACGGCGGGTGGTTGTTGGGTGAGCAATGGCACTACAATTCTGCATCCGATTCATGCCCTGATGCATGTGCATCTGTGTCTGTGATCATTGCACGGAGCTAAAAGTTGGATCTCAAATTGATTGTATGCGATGATAGGTAGTACGCACATCGTGGACACGAAAGTCTGTCAAGAGCTAGCCAACGTGTGCACACAATCTTAATGAAGATTATACGAAGATTTAAACTTGGGCTACTACAATGAATATCGCAAGCCAAACCATTGTTTCCAACCAATGATACACATATATACGACGGTTGGTATATACGACGGATATACCTATATGACTCTTCGAAATGAGAAATCCGCAGATGTATCTAGATTATTTATTTTTTTCCAGGTTGCTTTATTCTACTCATATAAATACTAGTAGGTAAGCTATTCAAGGAAAAAAAGGTGTCTTGCTCATCCCGTACGACCGTACTTACATAATACAAGCTGACGGTAACAATATCTCCCCTACCCTCTTTTATCAAGTGGACAATCTCCCTGACTCAAGGGCGAACCATTGCACGATATTCAAATGCTCTAGTTAGTTGTCTATTCAAAATTTCAAATGCTCTGTTCAACTGATGAAATAACTAAATAATGTTTAGCTCTTGAGTTGGATTTCCGAATAATGTGTTCCTTCTTGCATTCAGCATTTCATATGCGAATGTGATCTGTATGTTGAACTCCTGGTAAATTTGATATTTCTACATTTCCATCTCGCTTGAGTAGGTAGTTTCGGAGGAAAAAACACATACACGGTAGCAATGTCCGCATAGATATGACTATCTAGCTTCTTATGATGTTGACAATTAAGGGCTCACTCGGTTTGGAGAAAATCAAAACGTAGGAATTAGGAGTAGTATAGGAATTTGATAGGACGGCACTTGCCATTCTAAGAAATTTACTTGCCTCATTCCTACGTGCAAAATGAGTTTTGAGTGGATGTGTAATTTCCTCCAAAAACACATGAAATGAGACATTACTTTTTCGAAAAGAAGGAATATACCTGGCCTTTGCATCAAGCGATGTACAAAACCATTTATTTAACCAAATATTGTAGAAAAGTGCGAGTACCAACTCAAGTACTCGTAAACAAGGGCAATAAGGTATAAAAATAGTCACAACAGGGAAAAATAGGACACAAGAGCTACATGCCTATCCTATGATCGAACTGCCATCCAAATGGATTATATGTAGCCCATACTACCGTCACTCATCGGCTGCATCCAAAGGCCCTATGCTCCCTCTAGCAATGACCACATACGGATCCATCCAGACGCCTGACAGATAACCTGCAAAAAGTTTATGATATTTGTCCTTTTAAATACAATAGCATTACTATAGTTCCAAATAGTTCAAAATAATGTACAAACCCCCCACACAAATTTGTGCCGCTATATTAGGCTCAACCTCGCCTAACCAATTGCTAAACAGATTGGAGATACTAGTAGGTGGAGAAACATTAAAGGATACATGTATTGTTCACAACAATAACTTGGCTAGTGGGAATTTGAGAAACAACTGTTGACCTCGTTATCACAAAAGCAACATCGTTTACTCCCCTCCCACCTACGTTTTGTCAAACTGGCCTTAGTCAGAATCATTCCCTTATGCATAAACCACATATTTTTTTATTTTAAAAGGCACCTCTATTTTTTATATATGAATTGATCTGAGGATTTGTACATTATTAATCTTGTCCACATACATAGATTGGACTGAGCATGCCTGAAACTGAGAGTTCCCATTGGAATACATCTAGCTTATTACACAGGTTGACCTCGATCAACTACGCACCAAATGCAGCCATCTATCCCATCGTTCCTCTCAGCTCATATATCAAGCATCAAAGGTTCTTACAACGACAGCCATACAGAAAAATAAAATTACATTCATATCCTTGGGGTGCGCAAGTCTTCTTGCTCCTGCATCCAATGGCGACACACCGTGAGCATAGCTCGATGGCACCTCTGGGCCTCCGCCATGGCAGAGAAAACATTTATTAACCTAGGAGCTTGTAGAAGCAACCGTCGGAAAGTCGTCGACGCAAGCTGGCGGCCGCCATTTGCGAAGCAAATCGCTGCCCGGAGAAGAAAACATTGATAAGTGCGTGTAGAAACCCCGAAAGCCACAAAAGCCGATTGAATCCAAACGGATCCACCGATAACCTAAACTGCTTGGATCCTGCAAGACCCGTACGAGACATGACTCCACGCGCCCTCCACCGGTGATAAGAGCAAAGGAACGGGTAAAGAGCGAGGAGAACTGTATTCCTACATTTGAACTCCACCACCACCTCACCGCCCCAAACCAAACTCAAAGACTCCATACAGAAAACCTGGAAAGAAATCACCCATGCCGGGTCCGATGTCGAGCTTGCCGCCGTCCACGACCATGCAACGACTTCCTCTTGTCGGGTGATCTATCTAGGTCGGGCCGCCATTGAAGTTCGCCACACTAGATCACCAAAGCTGCCATTGAGCACCCCTTAACAAACACCATCAGTCAAGCACTCTTCTCCTTCTCCATCCCACAACAGGCCTCTAACTTCCTCACAAGCTGGCAACCCCTATTAGGACCTCTCCGCTGCCGCCAGCGCCGCATGGGATTTTCCCAGGGACGTGCCTTGGCGGAAACGAGAAGGGGAATCGATGGGGCGACGACTAGGTTTTTGATCACCCCACTGTGGGGAACGTAGTAATTTCAAAATTTTCCTACGCACACGCAAGATCATGGTGATGCATAGCAACGAGAGGGGAGAGTGTTGTCCACGTACCCTCGTAGACCGAAAGCGGAAGCGTTATCACATCGCGGTTGATGTAGTCGTACGTCTTCACGATCCGACCGATCAAGCACCGAACGTACGGCACCTCCGAGTTCAGCACACGTTCAGCCTGATGACATCCCCCGAACTCCGATCCATCCGAGTGTTGAGGGAGAGTTTCGTCAGTACGACGGTGTGGTGACGATGTTGATGTTCTACCGATGCAGGGCTTCGCCTAAGCACCGCTACAGTATTATCGAGGTGGACTATGGTGGAGGGGGGCACCGCACACGGCTAAGAGATCAATGATCAATTGTTGTGTCTATGGGGTGCCCCCTGCCCCCGTATATAAAGGAGCAAGGGGGAGGCCGGCCGGCCCTCTATGGCGCGCCCCCCAAGAGAGGAATCCTACCAGGACTCCAAGTCCTAGTAGGTTTCCACCAAAAGGGAGAGAGGGGAAGGAAGGAAAGGGGGAGGGAGAAGGAAAGGGGGGCGCCCCCCCCCTTCCTTGTCCAATTCGGACTCAAGGGGGAGGGGGCGCGCGGCCTGCCTTGGCCGCCCCTCTCTCTCTCCACTAAGGCCCATCGAGGCCCATTAGTTCCCCCGGGGGTTCCGATAACCCTCCGGCACTCCGGTTTTATCCGAAACTTCTCCGGAACACTTCCGGTGTCCGAATATAGTCATCCAATATACCAATATTTATATCTCGACCATTTCGAGACTCCTCGTCATGTCCGTGATCACATCTGGGACTCCGAACAACCTTCGGTACATCAAAACACATAAACTCATAATAAAACTGTCATTGTAACGTTAAGCGTGCGGACCCTATGGGTTCGAGAACTATGTAGACATGACCGAGACATGTCTCCGGTCAATAACCAATAGCGGAACCTGGATGCTCATATTGGCTCCCACATATTCTACGAAGATCTTTATCGGTCAGACCGCATAACAACATACGTTGTTCCCTTTGTCATCGGTATGTTACTTGCCCGAGATTCGGTCGTCGGTATCTCAATACCTAGTTCAATCTCGTTACCGGCAAGTCTCTTTACTCGTTCCGTAATACATCATCCCGCAACTAACTCATTAGTTGCAATGCTTGCAAGGCTTAAGTGATGTGCATTACTGAGAGGGCCCAGAGATACCTCTCCGACAATCGGAGTGACAAATCCTAATCTCGAAATATGCCAACCCAACAAGTACCTTCGGAGACACCTGTAAAGCACCTTTATAATCACCTAGTTATGTTGTGACGTTTGGTAGCACACAAAGTGTTCCTCCGGTAAACGGGAGTTGCATAATCTCATAGTCATAGGAACATGTATAAGTCATGAAGAAAGCAATAGCAACATACTAAACGATCGTGTGCTAAGCTAACGGAATGGGTCATGTCAATCACATCATTCTCCTAATAATGTGATTCCGTTAATCAAATGACAACTCATGTCTATGGCTAGGAAACTTAACCATCTTTGATCAACGAGCTAGTCTAGTAAAGGCATACCAGTGACGAATCTAGAAAATAATGGAGGGAGGGCTAGGCTACCTGGGTCATGCAAATATGTGTTGGATTGGGCCTACAAGTAGCTGGGATGGGCCTTAAAACTAGTAGTAAATACAAATTTTACAGCACTGGAGGGGGGGCTTGAGCCTGTTAAAGCCCCCCTAGTAGATTCGCCCCTGAGGCATACTAGTGACACTCTGTTTGTCTATGTATTTACACATGTATTATGTTTCCGGTTAATACAATTCTAGCATGAATAATAAATATTTATCATGATATAAGGAAATAAATAATAACTTTATTATTGCCTCTAGGGCATATTTCCTTCAGTCTCCCACTTGCACTAGAGTCAATAATCTAGATTACACAGTAATGATTCTAACATCCATGGAGCCTTGGTGCCGATCATGTTTTGCTCGTGGAAGAGACTTAGTCAACAGGTCTGCAACATTCAGATCCGTATGTACCTTGCAAATTTCTATGTCTTCCACCTAGACTAGATCTCAGATGGAATTGAAGCGTCTCTTGATGTGCTTGGTTCCCTTGTGAAATCTGGATTCCTTCGCTAAGGCAATTGCTCCAGTATTGTCACAAAAGATTTTCGTTAGACCCAATGCACTAGGTATGACACCTAGATCGGATATGAACTCCTTCATCCAGACTCTTTCATTTGCTGCTTCCGAAGCGGTTATGTACTCCGCTTCACATGTAGATCCCGCCATGACGCTTTGTTTAGAACTGCACCAACTGACAGCTCCACCGTTCAATGTAAACACGTATCCGGTTTGCGATTTAGAATCGTCCGGATCAGTGTCAAAGCTTGCATCTACGTAACCATTTACGATGAGCTGTTTGTCACCTTCATAAATGAGAAACATATCCTTAGTCCTTTTTAGGTACTTCAGGATGTTCTTGACCGCTGTCCAGTGATCCACTCCTGGATTACTTTGGTACCTCCTTGCTAGACTTATAGCAAGGCACACATCAGGTCTGGTACACAACATTGCATACATGATAGAGCCTATGGCTGAAGCATAGGGAACATCTTTCATTTTCTCTCTATCTTCTGCAGTGGTCGGGCATTGAGTCTTACTCAACTTCACACCTTGTAACACAAGCAAGAACCCTTTCTTTGCTTGATCCATTTTGAACTTCTTCAAAACTTTGTCAAGGTATGTGCTTTGTGAAAGTCCAATTAAGTGTCTTGATCTATCTCTATAGATCTTAATGCCCAATATGTAAGCAGCTTCACCGAGGTCTTTCATTGAAAAACTCTTATTCAAGTATCCCTTTATGCTATCCAGAAACTCTATATCATTTCCAATCAGTAATATGTCATCCACATATAATATCAGAAATGCTACAGAACTTCCACTCACTTTCTTGTAAATACAGGCTTCTCCAAAAGTCTGTACAAAACCAAATGCTTTGATCACACTATCAAAGCGTTTATTCCAACTCCGAGAGGCTTGCACCAGTCCATAAATGGATAGCTGGAGCTTGCACACTTTGTCAGCTCCCTTTGGATCGACAAAACCTTCCGGTTGCATCATATACAACTCTTCTTCCAGAAATCCATTCAGGAATGCAGTTTTGACATCCATCTGCCAAATTTCATAATCATAAAATGTGGCAATCGCTAACATGATTCGGACAAACTTAAGCATCGCTACGGGTGAGAAGGTCTCATCATAGTCAATCCCTTATACTTGTCGAAAACCTTTTGCAACAAGTCGAGCTTTGTAGACAGTAATATTACCGTCAGCGTCAGTCTTCTTCTTGAAGATCCATTTATTCTCAATTGCTTGCCGATCATCGGGCAAGTCAACCAAAGTCCACACATTGTTCTCATACATGGATCCCATCTTAGATTTCATGGCCTCAAGCCATTTTGCGGAATCTGGGCTCACCGTCGCTTCCTCATAGTTCATAGGTTCATCATGATCTAGTAGCATGACTTCTAGAACAGGATTACCGTACCACTCTGGTGCGGATCTTACTCTGGTTGATCTACGAGGTTCAGTAACAACTTGATCTGAAGTTCCATGATCATCATCATTAACTTCCTCACTAATTGGTGTAGGTGTCACACAAACCGGTTTCTGTGATGAATTACTTTCCAAGAAGGGAGCTGGTACAGTTACCTCATCAAGTTCTACTTTCCTCCCACTCACTTCTTCCGAGAGAAAATCCTCCTCTAGAAAGGATCCATTCTTAGCAACGAATGTCTTGCCTTCGGATCTGTGATAGAAGGTATACCCAACAGTCTCCTTTTGGTATCCTATGAAGACACATTTCTCCGATTTGGGTTCGAGCTTATCAGGTTGAAACTTTTTCACATAAGCATTGCAGCCCCAAACTTTCAGAAACGACAACTTTGGTTTCTTGCCAAACCAGAGTTCATAAGGCGTCGTCTCAATGGATTCGATGGTGCCCTATTTAACGTGAATGCAGTCGTCTCTAAAGCATAACCTCAAAAACGATAGCGGTAAATCTATAAGAGACATCATAGATCGCACCATATCTAGTAAAGTACGATTACGACGTTCAGATACACCATTACGCTGTGGTGTTCCGGGTGGCGTGAGTTGCGAAACTATTCCGCATTGTTTGAAATATAGAACAAACTCGTAACTCAAATATTCTCCTCCACGATCAGATCATAGAAACTTTATTTTCTTGTTACGATGATTTCAACTTCACTCTGAAATTCTTTGAACTTTTCAAATGTTTCAGACTTATGCTTCATTAAGTAGATATACCCATATCTGCTTAAATCATCTGTGAAGGTGAGAAAATAACGATATCCGCCACGAGCCTCAACACTCATCGGACCGCATACATCTGTATGTATGATTTCCAAGAAATCTGTTGCTCTCTCCATAGTACCGGAGAACGGCGTTTTAGTCATCTTGCCCATGAGGCACGGTTCGCAAGTACCAAGTGATTCATAATCAAGTGGTTCCAAAAGTCCATCAGTATGGAGTTTCTTCATGCGCTTTATACCAATATGACCTAAACGGCAGTGCCACAAATAAGTTGCACTATCATTATCAACTCTGCATCTTTTTGGCTTCAACATTATGAATATGTGTATCACTACTATCGAGATTCATCAAAAATAGACCACTCTTCAAGGGTGCATCACCATAAAAGATATTACTCATATAAATAGAACAACCATTATTCTCTGATTTAAATGAATAACCGTCTCGCATCAAACAAGATCCAGATATAATGTTCATGCTAAACGTTGGCACCAAATAACAATTATTTAGGTCTAATACTAATCCCGAAGGTAGATGTAGAGGTAGCGTGCCGACCGCGATCACATCGACTTTGGAACCACTTCCCACGCGCATCGTCACCTCGTCCTTGGCCAGTGTTCGCTTAATCCGTAGCCCCTGTTTCGAGTTGCAAATATTAGCAACAGAACCAGTATCAAATACCCAGGTGCTACTGCGAGCTCTAGTAAGGTACACATCAATAACATGTATATCACATATACCTTTGTTCACCTTGCCATCCTACTTATCCGCCAAATACTTGGGGCAGTTCCGCTTCCAGTGACCAGTCTGCTCAGTAGAAGCACTCAGTTTTAGGCTTAGGTCCAGACTTGGGTTTCTTCTCCTTAGCGGCAACTTGCTTGCGGTTCTTCTTGAAGTTCCCCTTCTTCTTCCCTTTGCCCTTTTTCTTGAAACTAGTGGTCTTGTTGACCATCAACACTTGATGCTCCTTGTTGATTTCTACCTCCGCAGCTTTTAGCATTGCGAAGAACTCGGGAATCGTCTTATCCATCCGTTGCATGTTATAGTTCATCATGAAGCTCTTGTAGCTTGGTGGAAGTGATTGGAGAATTCTGTCAATGACGCTATCATCCGGAAGATTAACTCCCAGTTGAATCAAGTGATTATTATACCCAGACATCTTGAGTATATGCTCACTGACAGAACTATTCTCCTCCATCTTGCAGCTATAGAACTTATTGGAGACTTCATATCTCTCAATCTGGGCATTCTTTTGAAATATTAACTTCAACTCCTGGAACATCTCATATGCTCCATGATGTTCAAAACGTCGTCGAAGTCTCAGTTCTAAGCCGTAAAGCATGGCACATTGAACTATCGAGTAGTCATCAGCTTTGCTCTGCCAGACGTTCTTAACATCGTCAGTTGCATCAGCAGCAGGCCTGGCACCCAGCGGTGCTTCCAGGACGTAATTCTTCTGTGCAGCAATGAGGATAATCCTCAAGTTACGGACCCAGTCCGTGTAATTACTACCATCATCTTTCAACTTTGTTTTCTCAAGGAACACATTAAAATTCAACGGAACAACAACACGGACCATCTATCTACGATCAAACATAGACAAGCAAGATACTATCAAGTACTAAGTTCATGATAAATTTAAGTTCAATTAATCATATTACTTAAGAACTCCCACTTAGATAGACATCTCTCTAATCCTCTAAGTGATCACGTGATCCAAATCAACTAAACCATAACCGATCATCACGTGAAATGGAGTAACTTTCAATGGTGAACATCAATATGTTGATCATATCTACTATATGATTCATGCTCGACCTTTCAGTCTTAGTGTTCCAAGGCCATATCTGCATATGCTAGGCTCGTCAAGTTTAACTTGAGTATTCTGCGTGTGCAAAACTGGCTTGCACCCGTTGTAGATGGACGTAGAGCTTATCACACCCGATTATCACGTGGTGTCTGGGCATGACGAACTTTGGCAACGGTGCATACTCAGGGAGAACACTTTTATCTTGAAATTTAGTGAGAAATCATCTTATAATGCTACTATCAATCAAAGCAAGATAAGATGCATAAAAGATAAACATCACATGCAATCAATATAAGTGATATGATATGGCCATCATCATCTTGTGCTTGTGATCTCCATCTTCGAAGCACCTCCATGATCACCATCGTCACCGGCACGACACCTAGATCTCCATCATAGCATCGTTGTCATCTCACCAAACTTATGCTTCTACGACTATCGCTACCGCTTAGTGATAAAGTAAAGCATTGCAGGGCGATTGCATTGCATACAATAAAGCGACAACCATATGGCTCCTACCAGTTGCCGATAACTCAGTTACAAAACATGATCATCTCATACAATATAGCATCACGTCTTGACCATATCACATCACAACATGCCCTGCAAAAACAAGTTAGACGTCCTCTACTTTGTTGTTGCAAGTTTTACGTGGCTGCTATGGGCTTAGCAAGAACCGTTCTTACCTACGCATCAAAACCACAACGATAGTTTGTCAAGTTGGTGTTGTTTTAACCTTCGCAAGGACCGGGCGTAGCCACACTTGGTTCAACTAAAGTTGGAGAAACTGACACCCGCCAGCCACCTGTGTGTAAAGCACGTCAGTAGAACCAGTCTCGCGTTAGCGTACGCGTAATGTCGGTCCGGGCCGCTTCATCCAACAATAACGCCGAACCAAAGTATGACATGCTGGTAAGCAGTATGACTTATATCGCCCACAACTCACTTGTGTTCTACTCGTGCATATAACATCAACGCATAAAACCAGGCTCGGATGCCACTGTGGGGAACGTAGTAATTTCAAATTTTTCCTACGCACACGCAAGATCATGGTGATGCATAGCAACGAGAGGGGAGAGTGTTGTCCACGTACCCTCGTAGACCGAAAGCGGAAGCGTTATCACAATGCGGTTGATGTAGTCGTACGTCTTCACGATCCGACCGATCAAGTACCGAATGTACGGCACCTCCGAGTTCAGCACACGTTCAGCCCGATGACGTCCCTCGAACTCCGATCCAGCCGAGTGTTGAGGGAGAGTTTCGTCAGTACGACGGCGTGGTGACGATGTTGATGTTCTACCGACGCAGGGCTTCGCCTAAGCATCGCTACAGTATTATCGAGGTGGACTATGGTGGAGGGGGGCACCGCACACGGCTAAGAGATCAATGATCAATTGTTGTGTCTATGGGGTGCCCCCTGCCCCCGTATATAAAGGAGCAAGGGGAGGCTGGCCGGCCCTCTATGGCGCCCCCCAAGAGGGGAATCCTACTATGACTCCAAGTCCTAGTAGGTTTCCACCAAAAGGGAGAGAGGAGGGAGGAATGAGAGGGAGAGGGAGAAGGAAAGGGCCCCCCTTCCTTGTCCAATTCGGACTCAAGGGGAAGGGGCGCGCGGCCTGCCCTGGCCGCCCCTCTCTCTCTCTCCACTAAGGCCCATCGAGGCCCATTAGTTCCCCCGGGGGTTCCGATAACCCTCCGGCACTCCGGTTTTATCCGAAACTTCTCCGGAACACTTCCGGTGTCCGAATATAGTCATCCAATATATCAATCTTTATGTATCGACCATTTCGAGACTCCTCGTCATGTCCGTGATCACATCCGGGACTCCGAACAACCTTCGGTACATCAAAACACATAAACTCATAATAAAACTGTCATCGTAACGTTAAGCGTGCGGACCCTACGGGTTCGAGAACTATGTAGACATGACCGAGACATGTCTCAAGTCAATAACCAATAGCGGAACCTGGATGCTCATATTGGCTCCCACATATTCTACGAAGATCTTTATCGGTCAGACCGCATAACAACATACGTTATTCCCTTTGTCATCGGTATGTTACTTGCCCGAGATTCGATCGTCGGTATCTCAATACCTAGTTCAATCTCATTACCGGCAAGTCTCTTTACTCGTTCCGTAATACATCATCCCGCAACTAACTCATTATTTTCAATGCTTGCAAGGCTTAAGTGATGTGCATTACTGAGAGGGCCCAGAGATACCTCTTCGACAATCGGAGTGACAAATCCTAATCTCGAAATACGCCAACCCAACAAGTACCTTCAGAGACACCTGTAGAGCACCTTTATAATCACCCAGTTACGTTGTGACGTTTGGTAGCACACAAAGTGTTCCTCCGGTAAACGGGAGTTGCATAATCTCATAGTCATTGGAACATGTGTAAGTCATGAAGAAAGCAATAACAACATACTAAACGATCGTGTGCTAAGCTAACGGAATGTGTCATGTCAATCACATCAGTCTCCTAATGATGTTATCCCGTTAATCAAATGACAACTTATGTCTATGGCTAGGAAACCTAACCATCTTTGATCAACTTGCTAGTCTAGTAGAGGCATACTAGTGACACTCTGTTTGTCTATGTATTCACACATGTATTATGTTTCCGGTTAATACAATTCTAGCATGAATAATAAACATTTATCATGATATAAGGAAATAAATAATAACTTTATTATTGCCTTTAGGACATATTTCCTTCACCCACTGCTACTCGCTCACGTAACAGTATGAGGCAGGACACTACTGTAAATGGATTTTCAGTCAGATTAGCACAAAAATCCTTTGGACCATATCAAAATATTTAGTCTTGTCAACAGTAGTACTATCTTAATAATTAGGGTTTTATTCATAGCATGATCATTCATAATGTTGTACAACATTTATATACATAAATAATAGTCAAAGGTAACTACACCCTCAAGACGGGTGTGTATGGTGTGCACGTGCTTCTACATCGGCAATTTGACTACTAAAATATATATTATATGTGACGAGAATTGGATGTTTAGATGCTTCATCCATATACGAATCCAGTTATATGCCCTTGATGATATATCACATATTTGGTTGGTCAAATCGATGACCTAGAAACATGTGCATGCTCTATGCATCTATCATGAGGGAGTACCAAAGATCATGTAAAAATCTAAAACATTCGATGACAATGTGTAAGAACCTAGCCGCGTAGATGAGTGGGCCACTCGGCTTGTTATTTCTATTTTCTGAAGAGACAATCCGCTGTGAGAATCATGGCGCAATCATTCATGTTTACGTTTATTTTAAATAATGTTTACTTCCTTTTAAGAGTAATATTTGTACCATTTTTGCTAACCAGCAGAAAGATACGGGCAACTAAAAAACCAACATTGGATGCAAGACTTTGCCCATACACGTGATTGGTCTATTAAACTCCAATGGCTAGCATGCCAACTTGGTCTATCTTCTAATGCTACTACTTCTGGCGACGTAGCTAGTGTTGCTATTGATATGATAGTGGCGCTCTGGTACCCTTGCCGATGAAAGGCTCAAGGAGTCCATGTAGTCGATCGATACAAACAGTATAGTCGAGGATTACTTTGAGTAGGTCTGCCAGCCAAGTGTGGCGTTCCACAATATTTTTCTCAGGCCATCTCGTTCCCGATGCCTCTTGTTCCGTAATGCTCTTCACACACTCTTATTTTGTTCCACCTCTCTTGTCTCCGTCGTGCTAGCTTTTTTCACCATTTCCCATCTATAGCCTATTCAAATGATATCCACAAACATGGGTGTTTCACTGAATACATATATGGAGAGAGTTTCATGCGTAAGGCAAATCTGCTGAGTGAAGATAGTTGAGGAGTGTATATGTCTGCAGAGACACGATGGAAGGTTGTTTTCGAGTAGTTGCACTATAATTCAGCATTTGATGCATGTGCTCGTGCATGTGCATGTTCGCGCGGTCATTGCACATAACTAAGGCAGATCATGAATTCGAGTGGGGGTTGCTACAGACCGCACATGCACGGGCGTATGGGATGTCACAGGTTTTGACCAAAAATTGATTGTTGGTGATGATCGGTAGCGCGTGGACACTGGAGTATATCAAGAGCTAGCCGGCGTCTGCACACAATGTTAATGAACATCACACAAAGATTCAAACTTGGGACAACAAGCCAAAACGTTGTTTCCACACAATGATACCACATCGCATTTTGGACCATTCCGTCTACACTTCGAATGTAACTCTCCCTAACTCAAGCACGAACCACTCCACCACAACATATATCTTTCTCTCAAGAAAAAAAAACAAGCATATTATTTTAGGATATTCGAACGTGCTATTCATATAATATCCGAATGCCCTATTTCATTAATGAATTAATTAACTATCTAACTTGTTCCTTCTTGTTTTCAATAGGTGTGTGCAGATAGCGATGAAAAATAAATAGGCGCGGTTGGGAGTTGAACCCCACACATGCACCATTTGGTCAGCTCGAGCGCACCACCATCTGGTCTCGGTTCAAGTGGACAATCTCCCTGACTCAAGGGTGAACCACTGAACGATATTCAAATGCTCTATTTAGATGTCTATTGGAATGCTCTATTCAATTTATGAAATAACTAAATAGTGTGCTCCTTCTTGGGTTCAACCTTTAATGTGCTCCTTCTTGTGTTCAACCTTTCATATGTGAATGCGATCCGTATGTTGGACTCCTAGTAAATTTGATATTTCCACATTTCCGTCTCGCTTGAGTAGGTAGTTTTGGAGGACAAAACACATGCACGGTAGCAATGTCTGCATAGATATGACTAGCTAGCTTTCTATGATATTGATCAGTACTGATACTTTCTGATTTGGCCGTACTCCCATATGTTGATTAACATCTGTTGCTCTCACTTGTTCCCCTCAAGATTTGCAAACATATACTAAAATATCTCTTAGAATTAATTGAAGTTCATAATATGTGATTTCTGGTGTCAGAGTAGAGCTCCTGTCATGCAAGCTATAGATTGTATAATCACTTTCAGACATGTTCACCTTCAGCAGGAACCTTATCTCATGCAGGAACCTTATCTGATTTTGGGGACACAGAAATGTTCGAGTCTTGTCTTCAAAATGAAGAGAAACCTTGAGCTCCGTCCACGAAGATATATCAGACAGATTAGAGGTTTGGGATAAGGGGATTTACATAATCGGTGATGGAGGATGCCCTATTCTTCCCTAGTTCCTCACACCTTACTAGGAAAACGTCCTCTCAGATTCCCCTTGGCACTTTTGCTAACCTTGGCTTCTTGCGCGTTCACCTTCATTAGCGACTTGAAGTTGTGCATCAGTAGCAGGTTTATTGTCATCAACCATCAACTGTATAACCATTCATGTTACAAGCTTAGTCAGAAGAACTAACTAAAACCACCAAGAAAATCAAATGCTATGTAATAAATTTTGCCAACACTAAATCTAAATACTGAACATCTGGAATTTAATAGTACTTTAATTACTTTCAGTGTCTGCTCGTCTTCACCCACATCATCATCGTCAATTCCTCATGTTCACCGACCTCGCCATCGCCCTTCTCTTCCTCGTCCTTAGCCTTGCCTTCCTTGGGGAATGCTCCAATGGCATGAGGCAACTTGAATCGTTCCAGATTCTGAATACATATTTCACCAACTAAAGGGAAACAAGGATTAAGGTAGGACCCTGCAGCAGTTCATATGAACACACCGAACCATCCCACGCAGCCATCACCTCTCCTACGGCTACGGCTGTCGCATACACGCTGATGTTGCAACGACCACTGCCTCCATCTTCCCCGCCAGCCCTTTAAGACTAGAGTTCTGGTGAACACTGAATGGTAACCACTATCCTCGCCACTGATGCATCGACCGAAAGGATCAAATCAGATAAACCAAAGCTTGATATCCGAAAGAAACACAAGCCACACAAGTAAGAGAAGCAATTGGAAGCACCTTGCTAAAGACATCCATCTGTACCTCCAACAAGCAATGAGCAACTTTATCCACCACGGCCATGATGCCCTTGATGTCGTAGTCACTGACCAAGCTAATAGCGCGATCAGACAAGGGCTTGAACTTCCCAGCAACCATAAGGATGGAGCCCATGGCACCGATGTTGCTTTTATCGGGTTGGCTGCCTGCCATGCTTGCCTCAGATCCGCGATGAGCAGATGTGTGGGTGGCGATGAGGAGGGGATGGGGTTTCGTTACTATCTAGGGTTTGCTAGCGGAGAGGGTTGCACATTTGTTTTTTTTTTCAGGGTAGAGTTCCGCGTTTTTTAGCTGAGGGTTGCGCGTGAATGTGTACAATGCTGAAAGACACGTACTACTTTTCCTAAATGACCTTTCTTAGCGTGGAGCTAGTCTCCTGGCCCCTCAAAATAAGAGAAAAGTCCACATTTCAACCTCGAACTAGCCATCCGGTTTAACTTACAATCCTGAAATACGAAACCAGTCGAAATACACCCCGAACTAATCACAAGGTCCGAAACACAACCCTGGTCTCGGTTTTGTGTCGGTCAAGTGGTTTTGACCGAAGTCAACACTGACTAGCCTGCTGATTAGGCACCCAGAAATAAAAAACAAAAAATAAACTCTATCCCTCCTCCTCCTCCTCCTCCTCTCTCTCTCTCTCTCTCTCTCTCTCTCTCTCTCTCTGAGAAAAGCAATTCTCCCATGCACGGTGCATGAGAGAGCCCTTGATTTTGCTTAGAGATTAGATGCCAGGCGTATTGATTGAGCTTGTACTTTCTTAAATATTTTTCTGACCACATGCAAGCACATTGTTCCAGCTATGTTCCACCATCCCATACTTTTTCATTCTATTTCCAAGGTTAAAACTATTTCATTTATAAACCAAAAATATAACTTATGACCTGTTTGCATTTTTGTGTTTATGATGATGAGAACTTCAAAACAAGACCCCATTTGAATGTACTTCAATAAGGTTTTAAATTGTGATTCCTACTGGAACACAGTGAGCCATAATGAAACAATAAGATATTTTTGCGAAATAGAAAAAAACATTATTGAATATTTTGCATGGAATTAATAATTTTGTATGAAACAAGTTTGACGCATGGTGATTTAGTTGTCTAAAAATTTAATTTCTAAAAATATATTCAATATTAGTCTTTTTTAAGATCTTGTCAGTACAAACACAATTGTGCTGACAGTACAAACAGAATGTAAATCAAACTTTTATTTCATTTATATACATTAGAACAATTTATTTGAATGTAACTTAGTGAGTATAGAATATTATGTAGATGTATGTAGGTGGTCCCACACAACAAAGAAAAGATCCCGTGCATGCTAGAAAATCCACTCTCCTCTCTCTCTCTCGGGGAGTAAAACGGATGCAGCTCTCTCTCTCTCTCTCTCTCGGGGAGTAAAACGGATGCAGCAGCCGCCGCCCGTTCTTTGTTTCTCTGTTCATCGCCCCACCCCGACCTCCTCCAGCGACTGCAGCCGCCGCCGCCTTGCCCACCAGCCCAGCCACCCCTGCCTCTGTCCGCCGAGGTGGCAGCCAACACCACCTGCAGCTTGCAACCAGAACAGCCGCTCTGTGCTGCTCGCCAACAACCAGTCTGTGGCGGCTTGGCAGCAGTACCTCCGTCCGTCGCCGACGCTAGCGAACACCACCTTCAGCCTCTAGCTGGAACAGCTTCTCCGGGGCGTCGTCGCCTGTATAGGAAGATGGGGACCGGGACAATAGTATGCTCTGTGTCGCCGCCTCGCTGCATCAACTCCGGCGAGAAATTGCCACCTGAGGAGATGGAAATCGGTGCCTAACACCACCATGTCACGGTTGCCTCGCCGTTGCTAACCTCGCCGGCCATCCCACGGAAGAAGACGTCCAAAGGAACGCCAATCCCGACGAGAACCGCACTGCCCTGTCATCTTCGTCAACTCCGGCGAGCCCTCATGGACGGGATCCCCTTGGGTGTACCTCGAAGAGCCGGACAAGCCGTCCGCTGCTGGATGAAGGGAGCCGACGCGCTCGTCCGGTGCTGGCTGAAGGGCGCCGACGCCGTTGACCTCGCCACCGAGCTACTTCGAATTGGCGGCCCTGGGGCGGCGTTGCTACATGGCAGGGGAAGGGGCACTGGGTGGTGGGCGGCGGGGAGTGGTCGGGGGAGGCGTGCCAGGGGAGCTCCGGACGGCAGCGGCAGCAATAGCAAGGATCCAGTCCAGTAAGGTATGTGCATCGAGTACCCGGCGGTGGAGAAAGAGAAAGAGAAAGAGAAAGAGAAAGATAGAGAGGAGGAAGAGAGAGGTTTATTTTATTTTATTTTATTTTATTTTATTTACCGAGTGCCTGGTCAGCAGTCCAGTCAGTGCTGACTTTGGTCAAAACCACTTGACCCACGCAAAACCAAGACCAGGTTGAGTTTTGGACCTCGTGGTTAGTTCGGGGTGTATTTCGATCGGTTTTGTAGTTTAGGGTTGTAAACCAAACCGTGTGGTTAATTCGAGGTTGAAATGTGAACTTCTCTCTCAAAATAATGATCTGCTTTTGATGTACATACATGCCACTTACGTTTAGCATTTCTGAGAGAATGTGGCACCCTATGTATTACCGTTTTTGAGTTGCACCATCTTTGTTGGCGCTTCAAGTAATGAAGTAGATAAAAAGCACTATGTTTAATATATTAAAATATCTGTTCCAAATTTTGTAGAGGATCATAGGCTGGCTAAGATGGTAGAGCCATTTGCTTTGCAATTTATAGGTCGTGGGTTGACATCTCAGTCTCTCGTTTTTCTTCCCAAATCACGATCTTCAGCAAATTGGATTTGGTTCTCTTGGGAAAGTCGAGCAAGTTCTAAATTATGTCTCCATGGACATAATTTCTGAATAATTATGTTGTTGTGCGAACCAAAAGGAATGGTATTGATCATATTTCTTTTTAGTTATGTGACAAATAAATGTTGTTCATGTATTTGTTCGCACGTGCCTTGTAACGAGTACGTTTCAACTTTTTCTTGGAAACTGTCCATCGCACCCATTCACGAACGCTGAGGTATGTGATAAAATAAAAACTCCATAAAGAATATTCCAACTGTCCAAAAAAAAGAGTCCATGTTATTCACGAACCAAATCTATGTTCGATAAGCTTTTAATTGTAGCAAGGATAAAGTATGGGTTCCAATAATCATTTTCTCTTTTCTTTTTTGTTCCATCTGATATACTTTTATCGGACCATCTTTAAGAAAAAGACAAATAAAGAAGGTAAAGAAGAAATCAGAAAAGAAACAAGGCAAAACAATGATTTAAGAATAAAAGATATGAGTATCCAAAAAGTAAAGAAAAACACTAAAAGGAAAGTCGAACCAACTTCTTTGATACTCCTACCTCACACGAAGTGACTGGAATCTAAATAACAAACCCCAATGGTCTAGCATGCTAACTTGTTCTAGCCAGCACTGCTTCTGGCGTTGTAGGTGAAAATGTTGCTACTGAGATGGAAGTCTCGTGGGGAGGTAGCCGCCTATCTGGTACCAACATGCATTGTAGTCATGGAGCGATGTCTTGTTGGGCTGTCATCCAAATGAGGCGTTCCACAATGTTTTGCACACATCCTCTCGTTCCCGACTCCTCTTATTCCCTGTTGTTCATCACACACTCTTATTTTGTTCTGCTCTTGTGTCTCCAACGTCCTAGCTTTTACCTATCTTTCTCATATATGGCCTATTCATCAAACTATAGAAGCAGAGATGGGTGTTTCGTCAAGTACATATATGGAGAGACTTTAATGCCAAACGCAAGTTTGTCTGAGTGAAGATGGTGCAGTAGCGTATATGTATGCACAAACACAGTGGAAGGTTGTTGGATGAGTACTGAGTAGTAGCACTACAATTCTGCATTTGATTCATGTCCTGATGCATGTGCATGCGCGTGTGATCATTGCACGCAATTAAAAATTGGATCACAAATTGATTGCATGAGGTAGTACGTGGACACAGAAGTATAACGAGCTAGCCGGCCGTGTGCACGCAATTTTAATGAATATATCATACAAAGATTTAAACTTGCGATTCCAAGCTAAACCGTCGTTTCCACACAATGATATCACACCACATTTCCGACATTATATCTGCAGTTGGTTTATGCGGGAGATATACCTATACTACTTTTTTTACTATATATCACACCCTATATTAACTCTTTGAAATGAGGCTCCACCAGACGAAGTAGTCTGAGCTATATGATATATAATAATAATAATAATAATAATAATAATAATAATAATAATAATAATAGGCAAGTTATTCTCTTTTTTGTTTGAGAAAAATAGGTAAGTTTTCCAAAACCTAGGTTTAGGGTTTGTAAGCGAGTAGAGTTTGAGCGAGTTGGATTATGATCAACCCAACTTATACTAATATATCCAAGCGAGCCCAAACAGAGCGAGCTCATGGTCGAGCTGTAAAAAGTGGCATGTGCTCAGCTTGCAATGTTCTTGAGTCGATCTTGAGCTAGTTTTGAGCTAAATAAGATGATTTATTTTAATAATGTAAGGCAATCTTGCAAACAAGATAGCCCACAACACAACATAAGAAACCACTATAAATATTATTCCAATCAAATCGAAATGATTATAATATAAATTATTTCAAGGTAATTTGACTTATTCTTTGTCAAGTGAAGACAATTGGGTACTTAATACACTGGTACTTAATGGCAAGAAATCATGGATGAACTGGCAAGAGAAGAAACAAGATGCATCTGCTTTCAAACTTTGGCCTAAAACAACCTGATATTTGACACACAGCTTACCATGTAGCAGCCCTAAATGTTCTCCGAGAAAATAATAGACAACATAAATGATCATATTTCCTTTTAATATATATCAGGACTATATTTTATATAATTATATTATATCAAGCTATCAAGCGAGCCGATGTTAGCTCAAGATCAGCATGTTTCTTAATCGAGCTACATAAAGTGACTATACTCAACTTATTTTTGTCAAGTCGGTCCCGAGTCGAGCCAAAGACGAGTCGATCTCGAGCGGCTCACGAGGCTCGAGGCCTCGAGCTACATGGGTAAATCAGAAAGTACTTGCTTTGATCAATACCATAAAAAAGAAGATAGCTAGTCATGGCATTACTACCGTCCATTTTTGTCCTCGGAAACATACCTACTCAAGCGAGATGACAAGGTAGAAATATCAAAAACGACCTCTCAAAATTTCCCTTGCAGAAAAACGACCTCTCAGAATTTCCCACCTTAGCAGAAAAACGACCTCTCAAAATTTCCCTTGCCACCCAAAGCCTTCTTCTGCTAATCTTAGCTTCTTGCACTGTCGTTCACCTTCATTATGGACTTGAAGCTGTCCATCAGTAGCAGGTTTACTGCCATCAACCATCAGCTGAACAACCATTGATGTTATAAAGCTTAGTCAAAAGAGGCAACTAAACCAGCGAGCAAATCAAATAATGATCCAATAAATTCTGCAACCAATAAATCGTACTAGTATTTTTAACATAGAGAATGTAGTTAGACTTTTATTACCTCAGGTATCTCCTCATCTTCATCCATACCGTCGCCCGAATCTTCATCCACCTCGTAATCCCCCTCCTCCTCGACGTCGCTCTCCTCGCCCACCTTGTCCATGGCATTGCCTTTGTTGGAGAATGTCCCAATGGCATTAGGCTTCCTGAATTGTTCCACATTCTGAATACATATTACAGGGGTGTATGTTAGTAAAAAAAAAATTATAGCGGATGTAGTTCGGGGAACAAATGAGTGCAGCCACAGGAATTAAAAGGTAGAACCGGACTGCTGTTCATATGATCCCACCGAACCATCCCAGCGCAGTCATCATCTCCCCCTCTTCTCCTGTGGCTACCGCTGCCTCATACACGCCGACGTTGCCACGGCCCCGCTGCCTCCGTCTTCCCCCACCACCCCTTTAAGATTAGGGAACCCCGAACACTAATCACTACCCTCGCCATGATGCGTCGACCGAAGGATCAAATCGGATAAAACAAAGCTCTAAATCCGAAAGAAACAGAAGCTAGATGGGTAAGAAAATCAATTGAACACACCTTTCTGAAGAGTTCGATCCGTTCCTCCATGGAGCAAGGGGAAGCTTTAGCCAATATGGCACCGATGCCCTTGATGTCGTAGTCGCGGACGAAGGTAACAGCGTACTCAGGCACCGGATTGAACTTTCCGGCAACAGTAAAGGCGCCCGTGGCACCGCCTCGTCGGCCGCCTGCCATGCTTGCCTCAGATGGGCGGATGGGGATGAGGATGCGGATGAGTCGGCGGCGGTGAGGAGGCGATGGGCGTATGGCTACTGGCTAGGGTTTACTAGCGCTTATTGAAGGCACGTGAGTGAGTTCCGTGCTAAAAGCCACGTAGAGTACTTTTTTTTCTCTTTCTAAATATAAATGGCCCTTTTCTTCAGGGGAATAAATGACTTTTTTACTGACCTTTGTTAGCGCTTAATTACACCACATCCTGGCCAGCACTGGGCGCCGGTGCGCCGGCCGAAAGTTTCGGCCGGTCTGCCCCCAGCCGCCCGATCTGGCCGCCAGCTCCTCTTCAACCTTTTTTTTTACCTTATCCTTGCCTCCAACACATACAGAGAGGAGGGAGCCAGTCGGGGCCGCCATGGATGCGGGACCGCGAAGCACCGTCGGCTCGCACCGTCCACCACGCTGTCGCAACCGCACGCCTCGCCGTCGCCGCTCGCCGTCGTCGCGCGTGAGGTTGCTGGTGTCGTTCCCGAGGTGGTCGTCGTGCCCAAGGTCGCCATTGCAGCTCCCCTGACCGCCCCGTGGTTGCAGCACCGCGGCACACCCTCGCATCTGCACCATCAGCCGCTGTTGCAGCTCCGCCATCACCGTCGTGCCCCCCGTCCCAGCAAATCGACTCCGTGGAGACATGGCTTTCCATCTCGCCATCGCTGCTTGTAGCTCCCGCCATTGATGGTTGTAGCATCCACCGATGAAGGTTGTAGCATTGCCGGCGGCCGCTTCCAGCAAAAGAACGCTAGGGGTTATTGCTTCACGCCTAGACAGTTATAGCATCCCGGTTGCTGCTCGCAGCTTCTCGCACCGCCGGTTCCAGCATCTCCGGCGACCGGTTGTAGCATCCCCATCTACCGCTCGTAGCTCCTCGCACTGCCAGTTCCGCATCGCCGACGGACGGTTGTAGCAAAGAGCGACTCCGGTTGTAGCAAAAGGCGACTTGGTTGTAGCAAAAAATGCGACGCTGGTGGTCGTGGTTGCATCTTTTCAATCATGGTTGTAGCCGCCGCCAGCCACAAAACGCCGATTGTAGCAAAATTCCTCGCCGGTCGAAGCAAAATCCGGCGATGGATGTAGCAAAACTTTGTTAGCAACGTCGCGGTTGTAGCTTCACCATGAAATCATTGTAGCAAAAAATCTTGCCGGTCGTAGCAAAATACGGCAAAGGATGTAGCAAAACTTCGTCACCGCCGTCGCAGTTGCAGCTTCGCCATGAAAAATCCTTGTAGCAAATTTTGAGTCGGTAGTAGCAAAACTGGATGACGGTTGTAGCAAAAAAATCATCACGATACACCCACTCTCCGCCGCCCCGTCGGTTGCGCCGCCCTCGCCGTTTGAAACATCCCCGGCCAGCGTCATGGCCACCATCTAGCACAAAGGGGGCAACTGTGTCGACGTCGATGTTGCGTCACGACGCAGCAATGTACAGAAGTCAGAAAAAGTGGGGAGGGGGTGCAGCACCGCAACGGCAGGAGGGGGAAGGTGGGCATCGGCCATGGCCACCACATGGCGGAAAGGGGAGGAGATGGGCGTTGTCGGTGTCAAAACCGGCGGATCTCGGGTAGGGGGTCCCGAACTATGCGTCTAGGCCGGATTGTAACGGGAGGCAAGGAACACGATGTTTTACCCAGGTTCAGGCCCTCTCGATGGAGGTAAAACCCTACGTCCTGCTTGATTAATATTGATGATATGGGTAGTACAAGAGTAGATCTACCACGAGATCAAGGAGGCTAAACCCTAGAAGCTAGCCTACGGTATGATTGTTGTATGATGAAGTTGTCCTACGGACTAAAACCCTCCGGTTTATATAGACACCGGAGAGGGTTAGGGTTACACAAAGTCGGTTACAATGGTAGGAGATCTTGAATATCCGCATCGCTAAGCTTGCCTTCCACGCCAAGGAAAGTCCCATCCGGACACGGCACGAAGTCTTCAATCTTGTATCTTCATAGTCCTGGAGTCCAGCTGAAGGTATAGTCCGGCTACCCGGACACCCCCTAATCCAGGACTCCCTCAGTAGCCCCCGAACCAGGCTTCAATGACGACGAGTCCAACGCGCAGATTGTCTTCGGCATTGCAAGGCGGGTTCTTCTCCTAATTCCGTATACCTGCTGAATAATGTCCGATTTTTGTAATGTAGCGCACCTTGGCTTCCACGCCCAATAATGGCCGTCTTCCACGTGTCAAACTAATGCGAAAAGTCGGGGTGTTTTTACATTCACACCCCTAGCCGCATAAACGAGCCGCCTATTTAATGGGATGGGGATTCAGTTCCAAACCGCACCTTCTTCTCCCCGCGAGTAATCATCAGAGCGCCTCCAGCAAAGGTCCATTCCAACATGGCCAGCCGTCGCAGCTCCTCCCCTCGCCCTTCCAGTTCTAAACCTGGAGACTGGGAGAGGTGCTCCATCCTGCACAGCGAGCTAGTGTCGCTTCAGGTCAAGGGATTCCTCCCTCAGGCCTATATGGTCCCGGTCCGAGCCGGACTCGCCACCTATAATGGTGGAGAGCAAGCGGAGAGCACCCCCAATCCCTCCAAAGGAGAGCGAGTGTGCCTCGTCCCTTATCTAATAAGAGGACTTGGATTTCCAATTCATCCATTTCATCGTGGGCTTCTGGAGTTCTACGGCCTCCAGTTGCACGATCTCACGCCCGCCTCTATATTGCATATCGCAGGCTTCGTCGCCCTTTGCGAGCTATTCTTGGGTGTTGAGGCTCATTTCGCGCTGTGGAAAAGGTTATTCTGCTTGGTGCCCCGCTCTCAAGAGGGGTCTATATATCAAGTGGGCGGAGCCAAAGTGTGGCGTATCGCCGGGACCGGATATCTATCCGGAACCCCAAAGAAGGCGTCCGAGGACTGGCCTTCGAAATGGTTTTATATAGATGATGTTCCGCTGCCGGATCCTATCCGGGTCGGCCTCCCTGAATTCAATAGTGCTCCCTTAAGGAAACGCCTAAGCTGGCGTCCGCGGAGTTCTCAGAGAGAAGGCGACATGGACGTCCTTCACCTGATGGGTCGGATAAGACTATTGGCTCATTCCGGACTAACCATGATCGGAGTCATGGCCGCATGCATTATGCGGGGGGTGTAGCCGCTTCAATATAGAGGCCACCCCATGTGGGATTTTAACGGGGAGGATGATGCCACTCATTACGGTCATAAGGGGCCAGCCTCAGCTGCCGCTCTAGTAAAGATCTTATCCTCTTTGTACAAGGGAGAAGAGGAGGAATTCCCCCGCATCAACCCGCAGGGCGGATTTACTATGTACAACCCTCCGAGTTGGGTAAGTGGACAATTGTGCTTACCCATCCGTTTTATATTCCCATGATTAAATATGTAGTCTAACGACTTCAACGCAGGAACTGCGTCAGGAAGTAAAGGATATAAACAGCCGTCCCCCACAGCCCGAGGATCCAGAACGGTCCCTCGATCCGGACTCCGAAGAGGATCCGGACATATCGGTGGAGCTGATTGACGGGGTGTTTCATCAGCTAAGCAAGGACAATACCTTGGTGGCCATTACGGCTGATTACCCAGGGTTAATCCCGGCCTCCCAGGTAACAGAGAGCGGAGTCTCATCCCCTTGAGAAGGAATCCATTCTCACGCATTTCAGTTTTTCTGACAACGACCGTGTTTTGCAGGGGAGGTTTCCGAGGTGGGAGGCCGAACCTGCGGCGGCTAGCCAACAAGGGGCCGCAGGGCCCCGTGGGGTAAAAAGGAATGTAGTCCGGACTGAGACGCCGGCGCAAAGGTATAGCGCACCCTCTTTTTCCCTGGTGTTATTCCTTCAGGGCGTATTTAACGTTCACGCTATCTTCAGGACAAAGAGACCTCGCCGGACTATATCCGGAGAGGTTGCCAATCGTGCCTCCACCAGCCAGGCTCCAACGCCTGGCCCGGAAGCGGAAGCGAACACAAGGCGCGCACCGGACGCCCCTCCGACAGAGGATGCCGACAAGCTGTCTGCCACCAATTCCGAGGTGGAGAGTGCCATGAACCACAGGCGTCGCCGGACAGTTCTTCGCGACGCTTGTTTCTCCCAAGAGGCATTAAATGCTTTCAATTCGGGAGATGCGTACCTCCGTGCCGCTCAAAATGGTTTAGCCAGAGCCATGGAGCAATATGTAAAAGACATACGGGTAAGAAAATTTTGGTAAATATATATATACCAGTAGCCCCCGAGACTTAAAACAGTTAGAGTAACTGATTTAAGGATCATTTGTTATGCAGGTTCTTACAGAGAAGAATACCGTACTGTCCCAGGAGCTGGAAGAGTGCAAAGCCCAACTGGAGGCCGCACTAGCCGCGGCAGGGGAGCCCAAAGGGACCCCATCTGGTAAAATATACTTCGAAAGATTAGTATTTTGCGAAGTGCGGCGTGGGTGTAAATCTGACAAATCATATTGCAGATGGCGCCGGACTGGATCCGGAGAGACAACAACTCATACGCCAGCTAAAGGCCGGTGAGAGTATGCTGACAAGGGTGAGGCGGGAGAAGAATGATCTTCAGGATGCCAACACCAAGCTGGTCGTTGAGCTGAAAGATGTTCGTGGCCAGCTGTCGGACTCTACTAAGGAGAATCAGCGACTTCGACGCGGCATATTTAGTAAGTGCTTAAGCGAATCTTTGAAAGAAAAGAGATCGGCGAGGAAGTTGACTAACAGAGTAATGTCTGTAGGTATGCTAACGGGTCGTCCTATAGAGGAGATGCCCGGTTCTATGAGTGACCTTCTTCCTGAGCTCTCGCAATTGTACGAACGAGTTCGGCAGGCGATGTGGGGCGTCGCCCAAGCCTTATGGCCTTCCCACTCCATGCCCGAGGGCCTTAGAGAGCTTTCGGAGAAGCTTAGGGGAGCTCGGCGGCGCTTCCGGGTATGGAAGATATCAGCCTGCCGACAAGGCGCTAGGAAGGCCTGGGCCATCGTGAAGACGCGGTACACGAAGTCTGACCCGAACCACATGGCCGAGGTCAGACCTGTGGGGCCTGACGGGAAGGAGATCCCTGTAAGCTTAGTGTACGGCCAAGTAGCATTGGCCGCAAAGTATTCCCAGCAGGACTATAAGTTAGACAGCCTGTTAGATGGTATCGAAGAGGAATACAATCAGTCATAGTGACTATGTAATTTTTAATTGACATGTGTAATGCCTTCTAGCCGGATTGTAGATCGTTTGTCGTTGCCGACCTTTTCGCTTCGACCTCAGGACCTGACGGTCCGTAGTGTGTCCGAATACCCGACCGGTTATGTAAGAGCCGGGGTATGCATGGAGACCAGGCGTAGGGGTCATTAGTGCTTTATCAGACAAGTGCCCAACTAGTTATGTTATATTACATGCTTAGTAAGAAACATCTTCCAGAGAGAATAGTTCCGTTAGGGGTTCCTTTCTCTGGGAGGCATGCCCTAAAGTGCATGTCCGGACTGCAAACGCAGGAAAATCATCTGGGGGCATATATATAAATAAGTAAAAAAGGTCATCTTTTGGTTCACCGACCGAATATTCCCTTAAGAACGCTAGCTTTCGGCTTCACCCAGTCTGAGGTACACATCCAGCTGATCCAGCAGTAACAATCGCAGAAGTGCTCCCTTTACCACCTAGCCGAACAATCGGGAATGTAGGGGTAAGCACAAGAGCCAGGCAACCCAGCTTGGCCAAAACTTAAGTCATATCGATGCATATAATGGTGAAAAAAAGGTACATGCGGAAGTTTGACACATGTGGTGGGCGTGAAGCCCGTATAAATAAGCTTCTGTTAAAGAAGCCCCCAGGTTTAATGAGCGCGAGTAGCACGTCACTTGAGAAGCCTTTAAGGGCTATAAAATAAAAGAGGGGAAGGAGAGAAATGTAAGACAGAAAATGTAAAAAATGGACAGAGGAAGGAGACAAACACAGAGTCCGGCGCTAGGCATAGAATCTTCGGAGACGGGCTGCGTTCCATGGGTTCGGCTCGAGTCGATTATCCGACGCATCTCGCAGGCGGTATGCTCCACCAATCAGGACTTGGTCGATTATGAAGGGACCTTCCCACTTGGGCTTCAGCTTGTCCTTTTTCTTGTCCGGCAGGCGTAGAACTAATTCACCAATGTTGTAGTTTTTGGCCCGCACTTCTCTGCTTTGATATCTTCGAGCCTGCTGTTGATAGAATGCGGAACGGGCTTTTGCCACGTCGCGGTCCTCCTCTAAGGCATCCAAACTGTCCTGCCGATCAAGCTCGGCTTCCCTTTCTTCGTACATGCACACTCGAGGTGAGTCATGAATTATGTAGCAGGCCAAGACTGCCTCTGCGCCATACACCATAAAAAATGGTGTGTATCTGGTGGTGCGATTTGGCGTGGTCCGCAGCCCCCAGAGTACGGAGTCTAGCTCCTCTACCCAGTGCGTGTTAGATTTCTTGAGGGACCGCACTAACCTGGGTTTGATGCCGCTCATAATGAGACCATTTGCACGTTCGACCTGACCGTTAGTTTGTGGGTGATAGACGGAAACATAATCGAGCTTGATGCCCATGTTTTTGCACCAGAGTTTTACCTCATCGGCCGTAAAGCTCGTGCCGTTATCGGTGGTGATGTTGTGGGGGATGCCATAACGGTGTACGACCCCGGATATAAAGTCTATCACAGGTCCGGATTCGGACGTCTTAACAGGCTTGGCTTCTATCCATTTGGTGAACTTATCCACCATGACCAGTAAGTATTTTTTTCTTGTGGGTTCCGCCTTTAAGGGGTCCCACCATGTCAAGTCCCCAGACCGCGAAAGGCCAAGTGATGGGGATAGTTTGGAGGGCGGTGGGTGGCATATGGCTTTGGTTTGCGAAAAGCTGGCAACCGACGCATCGTTGGACCAAGTCCTGAGCGTCCGCCCGGGCCGTCGGCCAATAAAAGCCTGTATGGAAAGCCTTGCTTACAAGGGACCAGGCTGCGGCGTGATGGCCACCGAGTCCGGCATGAATTTCAGCCAGCAGGTTTCGCCCTTCCTCTTCGGAGATGCACCTTTGAAGGACTCCGGTAGTGCTTTTCTTATAAAGTTCTCCCTCATGGACTTTATAGGCTTTAAACCGCCGCACTATACAGTGTGCCTCGTTTTGGTCCTCTGGGAGTTCCTGCCTAGTAAGGTAGGCTAGGAATGGTTCTGTTCACGGGGCGATAACGGTCATTAGTGCGTGGGTTGAGGTTGTGTTTTCATTGGAAGAGCCTCCGGTTATGTCAGATTGTTCGGCGTCGGACAGTGCGGTTGGGTCCGGGCTAATATTTCCATGTTCCCCTTCCCATAGTACGGATAGCTTGAACAGCCTTTCCAGCAAGATGTTGGGGGGGACCGCATCGCGTTTTGCGCTGATGCGTGCTAGGACGTCTGTCGCCTGATTGTTTTCTCGGGCTATATGGTGAAATTCGAGCCCCTCAAACCGAGCTAACATTTTGAGGACGGCGTTGCGGTAAGCTGCCATTTTTGGATCCTTGGCATCAAAGTCTCCATTTATTTGGGATATCGCGAGGTTCGAATCCCCGCGCACCTCTAGTCGTTGAATGCCCATGGATACTGCTATCCGGAGACCATGTAAAAGGGCCTCATATTCGGCTGCATTGTTGGAGTCCGTGTACATAATCTGGAGTACATATTGAACTGTGTCTCCTATGGGGGACGTCAAAACGACGCCGGCCCCTAGTCCGGCCAACATTTTGGAACCGTCGAAGTGCATGATCCAGTTTGAATATGTGTCGTACTCTTTAGGGAGTTCGGCCTCCGTCCATTCTGCGACGAAGTCAGCCAAAACTTGCGACTTGATAGCTCGCCGTGGCCTATAGGTTATGTCGAACGGGAGGAGCTCGATGGCCCATTTTGCAATCCGGCCCGTTGCGTCACGGTTGTTTATAATATCGTTGAGTGGTACTTCCGATGCTACTGTGATCGAACACTCTTGGAAGTAGTGTCGTAGCTTCCGGGATGCCATGAATACCGCATATGCAATCTTTTGATAATGTGGGTACCGTGATTTGCATGGGGTGAGGACAGTGGACACATAGTAAACTGGCTTTTGAAGAGGGAATTTGTGTCCGTCCGTTTCCCGCTCGAAGACGAGTACCGCGCTAACAACTTGGTGGGTTGCTGCAATGTACAATAGCATTGGTTCGCCGATGTTTGGCGCGGCCAGGACAGGGTTTGTTGCCAATATGGCTTTTATTTCGTCGAGTCCGGCCGTGGCGGCATCCATCCACTCGAAGTGTTTGGTGCGCCGAAGGAGGCGGTAGAGGGGTAGCGCCTTTTCTCCCAAACGGGAGATAAAGCGGCTTAGAGCCGCCACGCATCCGGTTAATTTTTGTATTTGTTTGAGGTCCTTTGGGATATCCAATTGTGACAAAGCTCGGATCTTGGCTGGATTTGCTTCGATTCCTCTACCAGATACGATGAAGCCCAAGAGCTTTCCGGCTGGAACGCCGAAAACGCATTTTTCCGGATTTAGCTTGATGTCATATGCTCGAAGGTTGTCAAATGTAAGCCTCAAGTCGTCTACTAGAGATTCGACATGCCTTGTTTTTACGACCACATCATCCACGTATGCCTCTACTGTTTTGCCGATCTGGGTTGCCAGACATGTCTGAATCATGCGCTGATATGTTGCGCCGGTGTTTTTGAGCCCGAAAGACATTGTGTTGAAGCAGAATGGGCCGTATGGGGTGATGAATGCCGTTGCGGCTTGGTCTGACTCGGCCATCTTGATTTGATGGTAACCGGAGTATGCGTCGAGGAAGCACAACGAATCATGTCCTGCAGTGGCGTCGATAATTTGATCGATGCGGGGGAGGGGGAAGGGATCCTTTGGGCAAGCCTTTTTAAGGTCTTTGAAGTCAACGCACAGGCGCCAGGATTTGTCCTTTTTTGGTACCATCACCAATTTTGCTAGCCAGTCCGGATGTTTTATATCTCTGATGAATCCGGCCTCCAATAGTTTGGCTAGCTCCTCTCCCATTGCCTGTCTCTTGGGCTCAGAGAAACGCCGAAGGGCTTGTTTGACAGGTTTGAATCCTTTTAGGATATTTAAGCTGTGTTCGGCCAGCCTGCGTGGGATTCCTGGCATGTCTGAAGGGTGCCAGGCAAAAATGTCCCAGTTCTCCCATAGGAATTCTCGCAATGCGGCGTCTACATCGGGGTTTAACTATGCCCCGATGGAAGCTGTTTTATTGGGGTCCGTTGGATGGACCTGGAATTTGACTATTTCATCTGCTGGTTTAAAGAAGGTGGACTTGGATCTTTTGTCGAGTATCACATCGTCCCTGTTTACCGTGGAGCGCAGCGTAGTCAGTTCCTCAGCCACTAGGGCTTCGGACAGTGCCTCAAGGGCCAATGCGACTGTCTTGTTTTCGGCGCGGAGTGCTATGTCCGGATCACTAGTGAGAGTGATGATTCTGTTCGGCCCGGGCATCTTGAGCTTCATGTAACCGTAATGGGGTATTGCTTGGAAGATTGTAAATGATTCCCGCCCCAGCAGAGCGTGGTATCCGCTACTGAACGGGGCCACTTGGAATGTGACCTCTTCGGACCTATAATTATCCGGCGTGCCGAACACCATATCTAGTGTGATTTTTCCTGTACAGCGCGCTTCCTGACTGGGGATTATTCCTTTAAAGGTTGTGCTGCTTCGCTCAATGCGGTTCCAGTCTATTTCCATTTTTTGAAGGGTTTCCTCATAAATGAGGTTCAATCCGCTGCCTCCGTCCATGAGTACCTTGGTGAGGCGAAAGCCGTCCACTATAGGACTGAGTACCAACGCGGCTGGTGCTCGAGTTGTTCGAAATTTAGTTTCATCACTAGCATTAAAAGTAATAGCCGTGTCACTCCATGGGTTTATTGTTGCTACTTGATAGACTTCGGCGAGGCTGCGGAGTGTTCTTTTTCGCATATTATTTGATGCGAAAGTCTCAAAGACTGTTAAGACTGTACTGGAGTCCCTGAGGTGGCTTTCTGCGGCCTTCGGAGTCAGGAGATCTTCGCCCCTTTTGGCCACCTGCCGGAGTATCCAACATGCTCTAAGGCTATGAGTTGGTGTGGCGTCCTCTGTACTATGAATTTTACAGGGTCCACTAAGCCATCCCTCCAGTACGATTCCATGCCCTGTAAAGGGTTTTGGTTTTTTGGTTTTTAACCCGGGTGTCTGATGATGATGCACCCTTTTATTTCGGATGGGGTTTCTATTCAGGGCCGGATTGTCCCAAAATTTAGTTTCGGTTTTCCGGGCGCTTTCCACCGCACAGTACTTTTGTACTATGAACGCCAAGTCAGCGAAGCGTGTAAGATCACGACGACCTGTGGCGTTGAGGATTCCTTTGTCCGTGCAATTATTGCAGAAGATTGAGATTGCGTCTTCCTCGCGGCAGTCCTTTATCCTGTTCATAACCAGGAGGAACCTCGCCCAGTAATGATGTACTGTTTCTTCGAGCTTTTGCCTGATTTGGGATAGATCGCTTATGTTCGGGTGGATGGGTGGAATTAAATCCGGAACTTCACCCACTCTAAGACTCAGAGGCCAAGGAGTTTCCGAACTCTGAAGTCTGGATTCTTGGATGTTGTCCAGTGAATCTAGCATGTTGCCTGATTCTAAGTTCAGGTCTTGAGTTACATCCTCCCCTCCGCGGGTGTTCGGCTTGGAGGGATCGGGAATCCGGACGTAGCTAGTCCTTAAGATAGATGAAGAGTCGCCGCACTGTGCCTCTACCACGGCAACATGATGGGTGACTTGGGGAGAATTAATTTCTCTTAGATCGGGTTTAAGCCCAACCTGGTCATAATCCGTAGTGACCCCAAGGCGGCGATGCGATCCAAGAGCTTGTTTACGAAGAGAGCTCCATTGGATCTAACTGCTCGGCGAGTTCCGAGCTGATGTGAAGATTGCTTTTGATGACCCGAGAGGTCACCATCAGCGCAACGGCCGAACTCGCGGTCATGAGAAAACCGCCTAGCCGGAGAGTTTGGCCGACAACCAAGGCTTCCTTAGTAACGGCATCGTCTTTAAAGACGAGAAGGGGCATCCTTCCTGATTGCAACGGCACAGAGGAACTATCAATGAAAGCACCAATGTCGGTGTCAAAACCGGCGGATCTCGGGTAGGGGGTCCCGAACTGTGCGTCTAGGCCGGATGGTAACAAAAGGCAAGGAATACGATGTTTACCCAGGTTCGGGCCCTCTCGATGGAGGTAAAACCCTATGTCCTGCTTGATTAATATTGATGATATGGGTAGTACAAGAGTAGATCTACCACGAGATCAAGGAGGCTAAACCCTAGAAGCTAGCCTACGGTATGATTGTTGTATGATGAAGTTGTCCTACGGACTAAAACCCTCCGGTTTATATAGACACCGGAGAGGGTTAGGGTTACACAAAGTCGGTTACAATGGTAGGAGATCTTGAATATCCGCATCGCTAAGCTTGCCTTACAGACCAAGGAAAGTCCCATCCGGACACGGGACGAAGTCTTCAATCTTGTATCTTCATAGTCCTGGAGTCCGGCTGAAGGTATAGTCCGGCTATCCGGACAACCCCTAATCCAGGACTCCCTCAGGCGTCGTCGGTGGTGCAGCCATGGCGAAGAAGTAGGTGATGGGGAAAAACAGAGGAAGGAGAGAGGAGATCTGTGTGTGGATGGATAAAGGAAAAGGGGTGGGTGGGATGAGCTGTGTGTGGCCCCGTGAGCGTCGCTTGGAAGGCGACTGACCAAGCGTTCGGCCGGTGCGCCGAAGCGAAACGTTTTCCTAATTTTAATGCTTCGGAGAGAATATGGTGTCCCCTCAAATAAAAGGAGAGAATATGGCGCCAGTAGTCCCCTCAAATAAAAGGAGAGAATATGGCGCCATACATACTGGCGTTTTCTAGTCGCGTCATCTTCGTTTGCGGCTCAAGCGAGCAGAGTAAATATATATCAATCGAGCAGAGTTCTTGTCTTGAACGTCAAAGCTTTCAGAGTCTTCATGTATCTCGTCATTGCCGCCCAACGTGGCTCAGGGTGAAACCGATTAAGGAGTCCTCATCCCAGGCCACCAGGCTTGGAACTGTCATGGTGAGGGGTCCGTAAACCGGGACACCAACAACGGCGTTAGCTGTTTATCCCACAAATACTTGTCTGGGCAGGGATATGGTCGCCATTTGCTTTCGTTTAAGCTTTCTTAAGCCTTAAGGCATTTGTTAAACTTACAAGTCTAAGGTATAATTCTCTTGTGTTGTATGCTTTGTATTTTGGTCAAAAGATCCTTCTATTGTATTTCTTCGTCAAACTTGACTCTTCGAAGGAGTTATGGAAGAACTGCCAGCGAATGAAAGCTTGTGTAGGGAAGAACTGCTAGCGAACACAATGTTTTTATAATGCCATATGTTTGATTCCACACACTCGGTTGTGCAGGCGTTTGCTGGGACCTCCCCTAGTGAACATTCGTCAGTTGACATTTCTTTCAAAGAGCATATTGCTATGATCTTGGTAGGGGGGAAAAGATCAGTAGGCCTCCTTTGATTCAAAAGGATCCTTATAGAAATTTTAAAGAAATTTTGGAGGATTAGAACCCTTACTAATTTTTTCTGTTATTTTTGTGGGGGGTTAATTTTTTCTATGTTAATTGTTTTGCTTCATAGGATTGAATCATATAGAAATTTTCCTAACGATTCCTTTATACTATATTTCAAAAAAATTGCATCTTTTTAAACCTCTTTGAAATAATTCTCTATTTTATGATGCAACCAGAAGAGTAAAAATCTTGTAGTATTGAGCTAAGGAGGATATTTTAATTCTAGGTTTTTCCAATTTCCATATTTTTAGAGTTCTATGAATCAAAGACGCTCTTAATGTTAGATAGACTTTCTGTCATTTTTCTCCCCTAATCCTAGGCTGCTAGGGTAAACTCTCCCATCCAGATTTTATCAGTGGGACTGTGGATTCATCTCCCCTCTAAATGTCGCTCCGGCAGCCCGTTGCAGGGAAGGGGAATCCCGATGCCTTCGCTCTGGTAAATAGTTTAGATTAGGTCTTTCTAGCCGTCGCAGGTGCTTCGTTGGGGCGGATGGCGGCGCTTCAATTTTTCTTCAGGGCCCCAATCCTTCTTAAGTTCATCCGTCTGGACATAGTCGATGGAGGTCCGGCGCAGATTTCTGTCGTCTCCTTGAAGCGGGTTTCTCGTCATGTGGCGAGATTTGGTGTCATGTATTTCAGATCTATGTAGGGGTTCAAGAACGACGACTGCGGCTACAAGACGTTGGTTAGGACACGTGCACCAAGACTTTATAGTTGGCATTAACAAGGTCAAGCCAGCTCCGGTAGAGAAGCGGCGATAGGTAGCGCGTCGGCGGCTCGTTCTGACTGCAGTAGTGTTCGTTCCGTGGTCTCGGAATTTCAATGTAATTTTATTATGCTCGATATGTTTTTCTAGTGAATTTTAATAGGTCTGATCCTTCAAAAGAAAAGCTCTTAATGTGAGAGGGAAGATGGGACAGGGATAGCGATTTGAGCGATCGTTTTTTATGTGGCACGCGACACACGCGATAGCGACCAAACTGCATGGAACTTAAAAAAAAGGGTCAAATTTCTGCATGCAATGCGCGGGGCCAGAGATTCGTCGTCGTTGTCGAGACAGCGAGACGTGAGACGTGGCCACACGCACGTGACGAGAGTACGCGGCTGCTTGAAGAAACTACTACTCCTACTAGTAGGGATGGGGCTCGGCTCGGCTGCCACTCCAGTTCCCGGTGCATCAAGCTCCAGTTCCAGCGGCTTCCACACCGACGCCACCGCCCACCGGAGCCCCAATGGCCGCCGCCGGAGACCTCAGGTCGG
>NC_057812.1:83258726-83265010 GCF_018294505.1 Triticum aestivum
GTCGATCAGTGGCTTGTTCTGAATCTGCTCCATCGTCGCGCCAGTGCCTCTGTCCGTGGAGCAAGGGACTCCGGTGACGAAGCCGCTGTTCCAGGGCGACTGGCCTCTGGGGCCCAGAGAGGTCAGGATCCGTTCCGATTTGAAGAGCGATGCGCTTGCTGTGTGTGTGTCAATGTCAGCTCAACCGTGTCTCTCGTGAACTTTTCCCAGGCCATGGAGTCGTGCCCGAGGAAGGAGGTGGAGGACTTCCACGAGAAGCTGGTCGAGGAGAATTTCTTCCTGATTACCGAGGTATACTTACCAACAGATTGATGCTATTACATACATGTGCTTCACTTGGCTCTTCAACGAACAGTCAGGTGAGCAGGGGCGTGTACCTGTACTTCTGCTGAAACTCAACGACAGTACTGCTCCCGAAAGGAAGCCGGTTGTTGTGATACTGCACAGCTCTTACAAATGCAAGGAATGGGTGCGTCCACTGCTAGAGGTAGAATTGCTTCTCATTTCAACCATACGTACATTACATCAGCTTTTAACACTGCTAGTTATTGGCTCCTAAACTTGTTGACATTTGCAGGCATATGCCTCCAGGGGTTATATTGCTGTTTCCATCGATTCTCGCTATCATGGTGAAAGCGCCAGCCACAAGAATACTTACACCGATGTAATCTACTTATTACTTCCTTTCTTGTCCTACCAATTCCATGAAATGTTCGACAATTAATTATGGTATCCATAGATTTCAACTGACCCAACCATCCCTACTGGCTACTTTCATGGTTTAAACACAGGCACTGAAAGCAGCTTGGAGGAATGGGGACACGATGCCTTTTATTTTTGACACGGTACCATATGTTATTTCAACTTGTTACTGTTAATCTTTTGCTCCTTCTTAACAAGTCGATGGTTATTTGTACGAAAAAATGTCAAGCCGAATATATACAGGATGTGGTTCTACTCTTAAACTAATCTGATTGGTAAGCCACTGGTGTTGGTGTTAGACCGGCTGGATTAGCGCCTCAGCTGGATTTTGGGTTTCTGTGTGATTGTCTTCTACCATATGACCTGATTTATAGTACTTCAAAATATGATTGGCCTTTCGATTTTTACCATACTCAGCAAGTAATATGTGCAGGCATGGGACTTGATAAAGCTTGCAGATCATCTTAGTGCAAGGAAGGATGTCGATCCCTCAAGGATTGGGATTACTGGTGAATCACTCGGAGGTATTATTATCATGGTTGCATCATGATACTGGAATTAATGCATAGGTTTCACTTTTAGAAATTTTACATTTTTTATTTGGAGCTGAATACAGGAATGCATTCATGGTTTGGTGCTTTCGTGGATACACGGTACAGTGTTGTTGTTCCGATAGTTGGTTTTCAGGTACACACAGCAGCATGTTATTTATGTTTTGTCGATGATTTTGTGATTTGTTCCATGTAAAGCTAATCTCTTTGTGGTGACTACAGGGATTTCGGTGGGCAATAGACAATAACATGTGGGAAGCCAGAGTTAACAGCATCAGGCCTGTATTTGAAGGTGAGATACCATGCATGATGCATCCTCTTTTAAGTTTATGCTCACACCATTGAAAAAATATATATCACAACTGAAATATAGCATATCAGTTCAGAACATTTACATGTAAATATCCATGTCGTTTTATTCTTTTTTCTTTCCTGTAGAGGCAGCAACTGATTTAGGGAAGAGTGAAATAGATTCGGAGGTTGTGGAGAAGGTGACTATCTGATTTATCTGGCCTTTATTTCTGATTATTCATGTAGAAAAGTTTCATGATCATGTGTTGACATATTTTTACCAGGTTTGGGACAGGATAGCACCTGGGCTTGCTTCACGGTTTGATGCACCTTACTCGGTTCCCCTGATTGCACCACGTCCGCTCCTCCTCCTAAATGGTAAAACCGTGAAGCATATATTCCGTATTGAGTGCTTCTGTTTTGTCCAATACTTGTTCATAACCCCACATATAGAACTGTCTCTCACTCTTCAGTATATATTTTAGTTTTATTGTTGAGCCAGAACTGTTGTTGGCCCTTCGTTAATTTTTATTCATTTATTTTGCTAATTGAACATGTTTCCTGCTTCTGGTGCTTCATTTACCAATTATGATGCAGGCGCTGAAGACCCTTGTTGCCCTATCGCTGGTCTACAAGAGCCTGCTTCCAGAGTTGCTGAAGCTTATGAAAAAGCTGGTTCTGCGGAGAAGTTCAAGGTAACATGCAAACTACTACAACCTCCGTCCGGAATTACTTGTCACTCTGACAAGTAATTCCAGACGGAGGGAGTATTTTCTTATCGCGATGAAGATGAGACTTTCTTTCAAAATTGTACGGGCTTGGTTAGAGTGTTTTTCAGAGCTCGAGCTCCATGGTACCCCTGTGAACAGTAAAATCGAAAATAATTAGTAAAAAAAATCTGAAACTTTGTGTGATTTATTATGACCAAATGTTGCAGCTGCTTGCAAAGTTTTGTGTCCAAATAACATTCTAGGAGCTCATACAGAAAACAACAATTTGTGCTCAAACTTGTGTGCACTGTTGAGCAGAACTTTTTTTGTTAGCCCGTCGGATGTCATATGGACCCCAAATTTTGCAAGCATCTAAGACATTTGGACATAAATAATGTCACAAAATTTCAGATTTTTTTATTTTTATTTTACTATTCACCGGGTGCCATGGAACCCGTTTATACTTTATACTTGTATTAATCTTTTCGGGTTAAATGGCTAATCCTGCTGATAGTAATAATTATTATTAGTACTATGAACCCCTTTGTTCTAGAATTCTTGTCGAGGTTTTAGTTCAAATTTGAAATAAAACCACGACAAGAATTCGTTCCATAATTCTTGTCCTGGTTTAGCTCAAATTATGGAATTATGGAACGGTGGGAGTATAAATTTGTAAAGTTTTTGTTTAAGGTATTCTCTCCTGTAGAGTTAAAGCTATAGATCAATATGGGCAGTGCTAAGATGGAGTAATCATAGTACAAGCACAGAAAAAATGAGACTCTGTTCCTACAATGTAAAAGAGCCAGATATTTTAGAATACAAACTTTGTCCAGGAAATTTAGATCTTATACTGGGTCAAAGGCTTTTTCCTTTGTGCTTTTTTTCACTTCATTCCATTGATGATTTGTGTCCTCTTCCGTGGCAAATACGTGATTGTGTTGACTGTTGACTATTGACCTAGGATGACAGGGAGCTGTGATCCTGGTAAAACACAGGGTGCCTCTTGGATTGCTAACGCCATTTTTTGATCTGCTGTATGCTGTTCAGTTCATCGTGGAGCCGGGAGTTGAACATATGTTAACGGCGAACATGGTGAAGGAAGCGAGCGAATGGTTCGACCGATTCCTGCAGTAGCTCGGGGTTCGGGATGCTTCATGGAGTGCACGGCCTCAATAAATTGTCCTCACTTTCGGATCACTGTCGTTGTTGAATAAATCCCTTCGCCGTGATGGTGCGTGCGCGGCGAGTTCGCCTAGACCACGGTGACCGCGCTCGGCACTCGTTGGATCGTGGGATGGCGCGGTCCGCAAGGAGGCCGGGTACTGCGCGATCTCGTGGCCATTTTTCCGTCGTTGCTACTAATAACAAGAGGAGTGCAGTGAAAAGCCGTGAGGTTTTACGCAGCACAAATTCTGTGTGCTCCACAGACTTGATTTGTTCCATCATTATCTAGCTAATCGCTACGCTATATTTCTCCATTTGAAACGACACAGCATATGTGAGCAGTTTTTTTATCATGCACCATCATGTTTCCTGGGGAGCTCTGCATTTACTGAACTGTATTTACCAGTGTTCAAGAAAATCGTTGACTCGTAACTGCCCAGTTAGTGGCGACACTCCAACCTGACAGTGTTACTAGCTAACTCGAGAGGACGGAATTCCCCCCCCCCCCCACCTGCCCCCGCGTCGTCCTCCTGGGCGACTCGGGTGGCGACTAGGGTTCCCCCCGCGCCGCCACCCCCTTTTCCCGTTCTCCCTCGCCGCCACCTGAGGGTCTCGCCCGTATATTGCCCGCGGACGCCGGGGAAGGTGGCGGTGAGGCCTCTGACGCTTCGTCCATGGCGGAGGTCTTCGGATCTGGGGCGGCGGCCCTGTTTGGCGAGGCAGCGGCGTCCTCTCGGCTGGCGCCGGCTGCGGGTGATTCTGGCCGGATTGCTCGACCATGCGGGTGGTGAGGCTTGGGACTACGGGAAACCGTTTGGTGGGCTTGTCCGGCCCGGCGGCAGCGACGCCTTTGGCGCCGTTCTTCCTCCCTGGAGGTGCCGCCGAGGTCCTCCCCTCTCCACCCTCGTTCCCCTCCCGGGTGAAAGCCCAAAATCCGGCTAGGATTGGGCGGCAACGGCGCGTTTCGTGTCGTGCTCCTCCTTGGAGGTGCCGCCTGGGGAGGGCTCGTGTTCGGGTGAGGTGTGTCAAAGGTCCGAGCTTTGGGCGGCTCTGGTTGTCTGGCGGCGGCGGTTTCGTCGGGATTTGCTTGGCCGACATTGTCCTCGTTCCCCTCAAGGGTGGTGCCCACTGGGTGTGGCGTGTTTGGCTCAAGGCTGGCGGTACGGCGCCTTCGATCCGGCGGTAGGGGATAGGGTTCCCCTTCCCAGCATTAGCAACACGGGCCCGACGGTGGGCTCCCGGTGCTCTTCTTCAACGGCCGACGGGTCTTGCTCCTCGACGTTCTGCGGTCTTCCTTGATGTCCTTGCCGCTCTTCTTTAGCAGCTGCTCCCGGTGGCTTTCCGGCAGTCTACTGGTGTCCTTGGTTGCGGCGGTATAGTGGATGTTGTGTGCTCATTGTCCATGGTGGTGTGCTCTGCGGTTGCTCCTGGCTCCGAGGTTGCCATCGCTTCTGCTCTAGGGTGAGCGCTTCTCAGGTCCGCTGTTTCGATGCCTTTCGATCCAAGGCGAGAGGGAAGGGTCCCTCTGCGGCGCGAGAGGAGGAAGACGCCTGGTTTTCTTCATCCTGCGAGTCAGCCTAGTTCATGCCCACACTCTGTTCTAGCAGGTCTTCATCCTGCTCTGCCAGTCGCTACCTTTGTTATCAGTTTTGCTGCTGTCTTCGGCTAGTACATGCTATGGGCTCGGTTGTATTCCTTTCGTGCTTGTGCGCTACGTTGAGTTGTAAGCTTCCTAGAGTGCTCCCTTGTATCGTTGGGCCGATGTGGTTTGGTGTATGTTTGTAATTCCTGACCGGTTGATGGCTTTGTTAATTCAAAGCCGGGCTCTTCGCGAGCCTTCGTTCTAAAAAAAAAACTGCCCAGTTAGCTGATAAATAGGGGGTTAATTTAGTTATTCCACCGATAAATCGGTTAGGAGGCTACTCACGACTCCCTACTCATCTCGGTCTGCCCCGCACACTGTCAGTGAGAACCGATAGTTTAAAATGAGGGATGTCGTTGGAGGGCCTCCACCTGGTTGGCTGTCCATCCGCGGACATTTGAGGACGCTCGTTTAAGGGATGGTGTTGGAGATGCCCTAAGCAATACCAAACCAATCAGAGATAAAACAAAAGATAGGAGATATACTTCATTCATTTGAATCATCACTTATTTGAATGTTAGTAACCCAAAAGTATCTTTTGAAGCAAATTATAAATATAGTCGTTTTCCTTGTGATAACGGTCTTGCTGACGCCGACAATGGCGTATGTGGACGTCGTTTTCCTCATGGAGGTGCCATCATGGATCTCGTTTCAACTCCACCATCTTGTTTCATGGTTGCCCGGTGGGAACCTATGATCGGCCTTGCCCGGTCAGATGACAGGGCGTGTCCTCACATCACTTCCTTCTTGAAGGTGTCATCTTGGAGACCCATACGATGGCTACCGTTGCTGCATGTGGTTGGACTGGGTGTGCTTGGTGGTGGTGGTGCGACCAGATGGGGGTCGACGGTGGTGTCGTCTTCTCAGGACCTGGCAAAGACACTATTTGGTGTTGTCGAGCGGCCAAATGCTTCTTCGTGTCTCTTCTGCAGTGGTGTTCCTTTGGGGTTTGCCGGCAGTGCCTTTGGTGCCGCAGTGCTGCCATTTGTTCCCCCTCGTGATGTTCCTCGTGATGTTCTTCTACACGGTAACCCAGCGATTCCTCTTCTCACCAAATGAGCTACCAAGAATTATTTGTCTGCCATCTACTTGGGTCCTTTGTTTTTGTCTGTTTGAAGTTGGATGTGACCTCCATTTGCACTCCGCCATGGTCTATGACCGGCCTTGGTAGAGATATGTTCTTCTAAGGCAGTCTTTGTGAGCATGTTACTTTGCTACTTCCCA